>NW_017673521.1:12076-30267 GCF_001879085.1 Nicotiana attenuata | reverse complement strand
ATTTTTAATATAACTCGAGCCAATACTCCATGATGTTCAAAGGTCTCAATTCCTTCCACAAACTTTATACAACAACTAGAAATCATCACCAAAGCATGAATAATACAATGAAATCAAGATATTCACAATATAAGGACTCACGGTCATGCTAGACACCAACGTATAGATACTCATCACCATACCTATACGTCGTACACGACTCATACCACATAGCAAATGGGACTCAGCTCCTAGTCCCTCAAGCTAAGGTTAGACCAAACACTTACCTCGATGCCTTGAACACAACTCAAGTCTCAATTATAGCTTTACCCCTTGATTTCACCGCCAATTCGCTCGTATCTAATCACAAATTACTTAATTACATCCATAAGTGCTAAATAAATCAACCCCAATGCATGAAAATGAGTTTTCCACAATTTTACCCAAAAAGCCAAAAAGCGCCCCCGGGCCCACGTGGTTAAAACCCTAGGTTCGAACCAAAACCCGATTACCCATTCCCCCACGAACTCAAATATATAATTTATTTTGAAATCGGACCTCAAATTGAGGTCCAAATCCCCAATTTTTTGAAGAACCTAGGTTCTACCCAAAACACCCAAATTCCCCCATAAAAATCTTTGCTTGTAAGTTGAAATCATGTTAAAAGATGTTAAGGAGTGAAGAAAATAAGTTAGAAATCACTTACCAATATTTTGGAGAAGAAGGGTTGTTTGAAAAAATCAAAAAGCCCTAACCCTATCCATTTCTCTAATTTCTACCCTTAATTACATGTTTTAGGCTTAGGAATTCATTAGATATTGATGAAAAATGAAGGAAACGAGTTAAGGATTACTAACCCACGAAGTTTTGGTGAAAGAAAGCTTCAATGGACGCCTAAGGACCTTGGAGAAGAAGGAGCTCGTGAAAACTTGTGAAAAATCCCGTCACTGTTATGTTTTGGAATTAAAAATATAACTGGGCGAAATTGCCCTTCGCGTTCGCAACAGGCTGGTCGCGTTCGCGAAGGGTAGCACTTACAGGCCATCGCGATAGCGGAAAGGTTATCGCGAACGCGTAGAATAAAAATGCGGGGGTTCAGAAGTTGCTCTATGTGAACGCGTGGGACTTCACGCGAACGCGATGGAGGAGTCCTGGACACTACGCGAACGCGTGGTTACTAGCGCGAACGCGAAGGAGAAAGAAGGCTGAGCCGCCCAGGGTCAATTAGCCCTACGCGAACGCGATGAAATGAAAATGGGAAGCTACGCGGTCGCACGCGATTTCTCGCGGACCGCATTAGAGGGTTCAGAGACCTGCAACTCCTGAACCTGCAACATCTGATTTTCTAAGCCTAAGGCATCCCGGAACCTACTCGAACCTCACTCGAGCCCTCGGAACTCCAACCCAAGTATACATACAACCTCAAAAACATTCTACGAACTTATTCGTGCGATCAAATCGCCAAAATAACATCATAAATATTGAATTAAACCTCAAAATCCATGAATTCTTTCAAACTTCATAAAACATCAAATTTTCCAATTTAGGTCCGAATCACGTCAAACGACGTCCGTTTTCAACCAAATTTCACAGGAAGGACTTAAAACATATATAAGACCTGTACCGAGCGCCGGAACCAAAATACGGGCCCGGTACCATCGCTTTCTAATCAGGTTTCATTTCAAATTTCCTTAAACAATTTCAGAAAATAATTTTTCTAAAAAAATTCATTTCTCGGGTTTGGGACCTCGGAATTCGATTCCGGGCATACGCCCAGGTCCCATATTTTCCTACGGACCCTCCAGGACCGTCAAATCACGAGTCCGGGTCCGTTTACCCAAAACGTTGACCAAGGTCAAATTTATTCATTTTAACATCAAAACTTAGCATTTTTCACAAAATTTCATATTTAAGCTTTCCGGCTACGCGGCCGGACTGCGCACGCAAACCGAGGCAACTCTAAAAGAGTTTTTCAAGGCCTCGGAGTCATAGAATTCAATTAAAAAGGTGATGAACCCTTTGGGTCGTCACATTCTCCACCTCTAAAACAACCGTTTGTCCTCGAACGGACAGAAGAAGGAAGTACCTGAGTCGGGGAAAAGATGGGGATAACGACTCCGCATATCAGACTCGGACTCCCAGGTCGATGCCTTAGGAGGCTGACCTCTCCACTGAACACGAACAGAAGGAAAACTCTTTGATCTCAACTGACGAATCTGCCGGTCTAGAATAGCCACCGGCTCCTCCTCATAAGACAAGTCCTTGTCCAACTAGACAATGCTGAAATCTAACACGTGGGATGGATCGCCGTGATACCTCCGTAGCATTGACACATGAAACACTGGATGCACGGCTGATAAGCTCGGCGGCAAGGCAAGTCTATAAGCCACCTCTCCCACTCGATCAAGAATCTCAAACGGACCAATGAACCTAGGGCTAAGCTTGCCCTTCTTCCCAAATCTCATCACGCCCTTCATAGGAGACACTCGGAGCAATACTCGCTCACCAACCATAAAAGCCATATCTCGAACCTTGCGGTCTGCATAGCTCTTTTTCCTGGACTGAGCTGAACGAAGCCTATCCTGAATGATCCTGACCTTGTCCAAGGCCTCCGAACCAAATCTCTACCCAACAATCGAGCCTCTCCCGTCTCAGACCATCCGACCGGAAACCGACACCGCCTACCATATAAAGCCTCATAAGGAGCCATCTGAATGCTCAACTAGTAGCTGTTGTTGTAGGCAAACTCCGCTAAAGGCAAAAACTGATCCCACGAACCTCCAAAGTCAATAACACAAGCTCGGAGCATATCCTTCAATATCTGAATAGTCCGCTCCGACTGACCGTCCGTCTGGGGATGAAATGCTGTGCTCAACTCAACTCGTGTGCCCAACTCTCACTGAACTGCTCTCCCGAAACGCGAGGTAAACTGCGTACCCCGGTCCGAAATGATATATACGGGCACACCATGAAGGCAAACAATCTCCCGAATGTAGATCTCAGCCAACCTCTCAGAAGAATAGGAGACTGCCACAGGAATGAAATGTGCTGACTTGGTCAGCCTATCAACAATGACCCATACTGCGTCGAACTTCTTCCGAGTCTGTGGAAGCCCAGTAACAAAATCCATAGTGATCCGCTCCCACTTCCACTTGGGAAGCTCAATCCTCTGAAATAAACCACCAGGCCTCTGATGCTCGTACTTAACCTGCTGACAATTCAAACAACGAGCCACATATGCTACGATATCCTTCTTCATTCTACGCCAACAATAATGCTGTCGCAAATCCTGATACACCTTCGCGGTGCCCGGATGAATAGAGTACCGGGAGCTATGGACCTCCTCCAAAATCAACTCTCGGAGCCCATCCACATTAGGCACACATACTCGGCCCTGCAATCTCAAAACTCCATCATCATCTAAGGTAACCTGCCTAGCACCTCCGCGCTGTACCGTGTCTCTAAGGACACACAAATGGGGATCATCATACTGCCGATCACGGATACGCTCCAATAATGAAGAACGAGCGACCGTGCAAGCTAACACACGACTGGGCTCAGAAACATCTAGTCTCACAAACTGATTGGCCAAAGCATGAACATCCAAAGTAAGGGGCCTCTCACCGACCGGAATATAAGCAAGACTGCCCATACTGGCTGACTTCCTACTCAAAGCATCGGCCACCACATTGGCCTTTCCCGGATGATATAAAATGGTGATATCATAATCCTTCAACAACTCCAACCACTTCATCTGCCTCAAATTCAACTCCTTTTGCTTGAACAAGTACTGAAGACTCTTTTGATCCGTGAACACCTCACATGCCACGCCATACAGGTAATGCCTCCAAATCTTCAATGCGTGAACTATGGCTGCCAACTCCAAATCATGAACCGGATAGTTCTTCTCATGAATCTTCAACTGCCTCAAAGCATAGGCAATGACTTTGCCATCCTGTATCAACACTGCTCCAAGCCCAACACGGGACGCATCACAATAAACTGTATAAGGCTCTGAACCTGTGGGAAAAACCAACACCGGTGCCATAGTCAGAGCTGTCTTGAGCTTCTAAAAGCTCGCCTCACACTCGTCCGACCACCCGAACTGGGCACCCTTCTGGGTCAACCTGGTCATCGGGGCTGCAATAGATGAAAACCCCTCCACGAACCGACGATAGTAGCCTGCCAACGCCAAGAAACTCCGAATCTCCGAGCTGATGCTGGTCTAGGCCAGTTCTTGACTGCCTTAATCTTCTTTGGGTCCACCTGAATACCCTCTGCTGATACGACATAACCCAGAAATGCAACTGAACTCAACCAGAATTCACACTTCGAGAATTTAGCATATAACCGACTATCCCTCAGAGTCTGAAGAACCACTCTAAGGTGCTGCTCGTGCTCCTCCTGGCTGCGGGAATATATCAATATATCATCAATGAAGACTATCACGAACGAGTCCAAATAAGGCCTGAACACTCGGTTCATCAAGTCCATAAAAGTTGCTGGGGCATTTGTCAACCCGAATGACATAACCAAGAACTCATAATGCCCGTACCGAGTGCGGAAAGCTGTCTTAGGGATATTGAATGCCCTAATCCTCAACTGATGGTAGCCAGATCGCAAGTCAATCTTGGAAAATACCCTGGCACCCTGAAGCTGGTCGAACAAATCATCAATCCTCGGCAGTGGATACTTATTCTTGATCGTTACCTTATTCAATTGCTGGTAATCAATACACATTCTCATTGACCCATCCTTCTTCTTGACAAATAACACCGGCGCACCCCAAGGTGAAACACTGGGTCTAATGAAACCCTTCTCAAGCAAATCCTGCAATTGTTCCTTTAACTCCTTCAACTCGGGCGGGGCCATGCGGTACGGCGGAATGGAAATGGGCTGAGTGCCCGGAGCCAAATCAATGCAGAAATCAATATCCCTGTCGGGTGGCATACCCGACAGGTCTGAAGGGAAAACATCAGGAAACTCACGAACAACGGGCATAGAATCAATAGAAGGAACCTCAGCACTAGAATTACGAACATAAGCTAAATAGGCCAAACACCCCTTCTCGACCATACGCTGAGCCTTCACATACGATATAACACTGCGGGTAGAATGGCCAGGAGTCCCTCTCCACTCTAAACGAGGCATACCCGGTAAAGCTAAGGTCATAGTCTTGGCATGACAGTCCAAGATAGCGTGGTAAGGTGATAACCAGTCCATCCCCAATATAATATCAAAGTCAACCATGTCTAAAAGCAACAAATCAACACGAGTATCAAGACCCCCAATCACTACAACACAAGAACGATGAACTCGATCGACCACAATAGAGTCACCCACCAGTGTAGACACATAAACAGGAACACTCAATGCATCACTAGGCATGACCAAGTACGGGGCAAAATAAGATGACACATACGAATACGTAGATCCCAAATCAAATAACACTGAAGCATCTCTATCACAAACCAGAACCGTACCTGTAATAACTGCATCTGAAGCCTTAGCCTCGGGCTTGGCCTGAAGAGCATAACATCGGGGTTGGGCCCCACCACTCTGATCTACCTCTCTGGGACGGCCTGCTACTGGCTGGCCTCCACCTCTAGCGGCCTGAGATCCACTTCTAGTACCTCTACCTCCACCTCTAGCACCTCTAGCCCCACCTCTAGCTGGCTGGGCGGGCTGTGGAACATCTGGCGCCTGTACCATGGCACGAGAACCCTGATGCTGAGAGCTGCTCGGTGCTCGAGGGCAAAACCTGGCAATGTGGCCCGTCTCACCACAAGTGTAACAAGCCCTCGACTGCTGAGATTGCTGGCCCTGGTGACCTGAATGACCACCCCGAAAACTCTGAAGCGGCGGCGCACTGATAGGAGCAGGTGGTGCACTGTAGCATTGCTGATCGGAACACTGCATCTGGGGACCACGGCCACCTGAAGCTCCGTGAGAAACCTAAAGTGCTGACTGATAAGGCCTGCGAGGATGGCCTCTACCATATAAATCTCTGCCTCCAGACGAGGCACCACTGAATCTGCCTGACTGACGGGGTCTCTTGTCTGCTCTATGACCACCCCCTTGTGATAATACCATCTCAACCCTCCAGGCCACATTGGCCGCCTCCTGGAAGGATATCTCACTCCCAGTCTCTCTAGCCATCTGGAGACGAATCGGCTGAATGAGTCCATCAATAAAACGTCTCACTCTCTCCCTCTCAGTGGGAAGTATGATAAGAGCATGACGAGCCAACACAATGAACCTGGTCTCATACTGGGTGACAGTCATGGATCCCTGCTGAAGGCGCTCGAACTGCCTTCGATAGGCCTCTCGCTGAGTAATAGGGAGAAACTTCTCCAGAAATAGCTGTGTGAACTGCCCCCAGGTCAAGGCCGGCGATCCTGCTAGTCTAGCTAAGCAATAATCCCTCCACCAAGTCTTGGCGGATCCAGACAAGCAAAATGTAGCGAAATCAACCCCATTGGTCTCAACAATACCCATGTTCCGAAGAACCTCGTGGCAGCTGTCCAGATAATCCTATGGATCCTCAGTAGATGCATCGCTGAAGGTAGTAGTGAAGAGCTTGGTGAACCTGTCCAACCTCCACAAAGCATCGGCAGACATAACTGCTCCATCACCGGCCTAGGCTACCATGCCCTGCTGAGCTGCTCCAACTGGCTGAACTGCTGGAGTCTGAGGCTGGGGAGCTACCTGCTCCGGAGTATGAGTATGAGGAGTTTGGGCTCCTCCTCCAGCCTGAGAGACGGCTGGTGCTACAGGAAGCAAGCCTGTACGGGTGACACTCTCCATGAGGCCCACCAATCGGACCAGAGTGTCTTGAAGAACTGGGGTGGCAATAATCCCCTCTGGGACCTGAGCTGGGCCCACCGGAACTGCTGGGGTTGGGGCCGGAACCTCCTCGTCAAAGTCAACCTGAGGCTCCGCCACTGGTGCTGCTGCTCGGGGCTGAGCTCTGGCCCCACCTCGGCCTCTAGCACAGCCTCGCCCTCGCCCTCTGCCCCTAGTGGGAGCTGCCCGGGGCTCGGACTACTGATCAGAAGATGAGGAAGCACGTGTTCTCGCCATCTGTGAAAGAACGGAGTAGAATTCCAATTAGCATTGAGAAACCAAACCGCACGACAAGAAAGAACAAGTGTGAAGTTTTCCTAACTCCGTAGCCTCTGGGGATAAATACAGACGTCTCCGTACCGATCCCTCGGACTCTACTAAGCTTGTCCGTGAGTTGTGAGACCTGTGTAACCTAGAGCTCTGATACCAACTTGTCACGACCCAGATTTCCCACCCTCGGGAGTCGTGATGGCGCCTACTCGTAGAAGCTAGGCAAGCCACGATCTTAGAAATCATTACTCTTTTTGTTTTTAATTCCTTTATAACCAATTAAATTAACCGGAAATAAACAATTAAATAACAGCAGAATAAGAAATTTAGCGAAAGTCTTAAATAACTATAAAACCAAAATATCTTGAAGACCAACACATGCCTCTAACCAGAACCTGGTGTCACAACATCCACAGACTGTCTAGGATTACTACAAATAAGTGTTTGAAAGAAAGAATATAGTCTGTGTCGAGTACAAATGACAACAGAACATAAAACTGATAGACGAGACGCCGGGCCTGCGAACTCCAGCAGGGCTACTTCGGAGTCTCGGACTGAAGGATAGCTCCCAATCTACTGCTGGTGACCAAATGCTACACGGGGGCCTGGATCTGTGCAAAAGAGCACAGAGTGCAGTATCAGCACAACCGACCCCATGTGCTGGTAAGTGCCTAGCCTAACCTCGGCGAAGTAGTGACGAGGCTAGGACCAGACTACCGAATAAACCTGTACAGTTATATAATATACAGCGGAAAGTAAAGCTGAAATAATCAAGCAAGGATGGGGGGAACATGTTGCGGGGAGATAACAGTTACGAATAAAGCATCAACTAAGGAAAGGAACAACATAACTACAATGTCAACAAGAAGCAGAAATCAAACAAGTGCACGGCATCGCCCTTCGTGCTTTTACTCTCGTCCTCACCAAACAATAATATAATGAAAACGTGCACGGCATCACCCTTCGTGCTTTTACTCTCTTTCCTCACCAAAGCAGTTAGAATAATAAAATGTGCACAGCATCACCCTTCGTGCTTTTACTCTCTTTCCTCACATATAATCAATAGAATTGGCACGGAATGGTACATCGTGCGGCACGGCATCACCCTTCGTGCTTTTCACTCTTCCCTCACAATAGCAAACAATGCACGGCATAGCCCTTCGTGCTTTAACGCTCTTCCTCACCCAAACAACAATCACAAACAAGGGGCAAGGGAATAAACAAAACAATAATAAAAATTCCGGCAAGGGAACACAATTAACCAATTAAATCCTGGCAAGGGTATAACATTAACAATCTCAACATCCTGGAAAGGGAGATAATTCACAAAGCAACAAATATCCCGGCAAGGGAACAATTTAACAACTCTTTCTCTTTTGCTTTCACTTTTATTTCATAACTCACTTTACCACTTGAGCCAATGCTCCAAAGGGTTCAATCATCTCATATACTTTCACAATTTTTAATATAACTCGAGGCAATGCTCCATGATGTTCAAAGGTCTCAATTCCTTCCACAAACTTTTCACAACAACTAGAAATCATCACCAAAGCATGAAGAATACAATGAAATCAAGATATTCACAATATAAGGACTCACGGTCATGCTAGACACCAACGTATAGATAATCGTCACCATGCCTATACGTCGTACACGACTCATACCACATAGCAAATAGGACTCAACTCCTAGTCCCTCAAGCTAAGGTTAAACCAAACACTTATTTCGATGACTTGAACACAACTCAAGTCTCAATTATAGCTTTACCCCTTGATTCCACCGCCAATTCGCTCGTATCTAATAAAAAATTACTTAATTAAATCAATAAGTGCTAAATGAATCAACCCCAATGCATGAAAATGAGTTTTCCAAAATTTCACCCAAAAAGCCAAAAAGCGCCCCCAGGCCCACGTGGTCAAAACCCGAGGTTCGAACCAAAACCCGATTACCCATTCCCCCATGAACTCAAATATATAAATAATTTTGAAATCGGACCTCAAATTGAGGTCCAAATCCCTAATTTTTTGAAAAACCTAGGTTCTACCCAAAACGTCCAAATTCCCCCATGAAAATCTTTTCTTGTAAGTTGAAATCATGTTAAAAGATGTTAAGGAGTGAAGAAAATAAGTTAGAAATCACTTACCAACGTTTTGGAGAAGAAGGGTTGTTTGAAAAATCGCCTCTTATGTTTTTAGGGTTTTGAAAAATGAAAAATGACTGAAAATCCCGTTTATTTATACCCCTCTGAGACCCCCTGTGCGGACCGCATTAAATGGACCGCGGCCGCACAGGCTTACCTGAAGACCTGCAGTTCAGCTCCCTGTGCGGACCGCACAAAGCCGACTGCGGCCGCACAGCCTCCACCGCGCCCCGCACAAAGGCGACCGCGGCCGCGCTGGCCCCTCCGCGGTCGCATGCGTTTTTTCGCGGACTGCATTAGACGGTTCAGAGACCTGCAACTCCTGAACCTGCAACATCTGATTTTCTAAGCCTAAGGCATCCCGGAACCTACTCGAACCTCACCCGAGCCTTCGGAACTCTAACCCAAGTATACACACAACGTCAAAAACATTCTACGAACTTATTCGTGCGATCAAATCGCCAAAATAACATCATAAACATCGAATTAAACCTCAAAATCCATGAATTCTTTCAAACTTCATAAAACATCAAATTTTCCAATTTAGGTCCGAATCACGTCAAACGACGTCCGTTTTCAACCAAATTTCATAGGAAGGACTTAAAACATATATAAGACATGTACCGGGCACCGGAACCAAAATACGGGCCCAGTACCATCGCTTTCTAATCAGGTTTCATTTTAAATTTCCTTAAACAATTTCAGAAAACAATTTTTCTAAAAAAATTCATTTCTCGGGTTTAGGACCTCGGAATTCGATTCCGGGCATACACCCAGGTCCCATATTTTTCTACGGACCCTCCGGGACCGTCAAATCACGGGTTCGGGTCCGTTTACCCCAAAACGTTGACCAAGGTCAAATTTATTCATTTTAACATCAAAACTTAGCATTTTTCATAGAATTTCATATTTAAGCTTTCCGGCTACGCGCCCGGACTGCGCACGCAAATCGAGGCGACTCTAAATGAGGTTTTTAAGGCCTCGGAGTCATAGAATTCAATTAAAACAGGTGATGACCCCTTTGGGTCATCACAGATTTGTCTATTACGATTCATGCGTGCCATAAATTCTATCCATCATGGACGTTGTTCTATTTGGAGCATTAGCAGCTGGAATATGACATTTAGCTTTGGGTCAGCAATGTGCTTAGAAATATTTTAGAAATGAATTATCACTTGAACTTCAAGTTCACATTTTCTTGTACGAGGATCTAGATGTATTCATAATAATTCATTTCACGTATCACTTTTTCAGCTGCCCATTTTTCTCCCCCTAATTTCGGAATCACCAACACATTTTTCAACCTTCTTTGGGAACCCATATTTGTGCATTGTGGCAGCACAATTAAATCATATAGCACATCCATATTTCTAGGTGGGAATATTTGGTTCCTGACCGTGAATCAATTGTGATGGGGAGAATTTATCATAACTTGTTGGCTAGATGCGTACAAGTGCTGTTGTATACTAAATAATACACCTCATACCAAATTTCTATTTGGGAGTTTTGTTCTCATAACCAATGGTTTAGCTATAATTGGAGGCATACAATTTCTGCTAAACCAACTTGGATTTAAACCAGCATTATCAAGATAAATTATCATAATATATATTCTGGAACTGTGCTATAATAATCTGAGCAAACAACCTTGCAAAAACCAAAGTGCAAGTTGATAACAAACGCACATATGACCATACAATAGATGCATCTATTAAAATCATATAATAGTAAACGGTCCACATGGCAGGTGACTGGGCCCATATATATATCACCTTGTATTTGTTCCAGAAATCAAGGGATTCAGTCCCAACCTTAACTGGTATATCATGAGAATAAGCAGCACAAGAGAATTCTTGAAGAATCTTCTATTTCTTCAATATATGCCAATGTGAATTCTCATTTAATTTTTGCATCAATAAAACGGGATGGCCAACCGGTCGTGCCAACTGATATTTATTTCAGTAAACATTTAATTTACTATGGCATGCGATTTCATATCATGCTTATACATCTGTAGTACAAATAGAAGAAAAATCGGGTAACCTTCATATTTACCCGGTATGTTATAGTAATATGAAGATAATCGATCTTCCTTTCATTTATAGTCTCAATATGCCAACCACTTTGGCTAATACATTTGAAACTCAAAAAGTATCTTTTGAGACTTACTACCACCAATGCCATGAATAATTTTATTTATTTGATAGTAACAAATTCGCTCTTCTGGAGCTCTCAATAATTTTGCACTACAAGATCTTTTATAACACCATCCAAGTGGTGAATTTTTCCTCCACAGAGAAAATTATCTTATCATAATAATTGTCATGGTCAAAATCATCATAAGCAAAATCTTTTCTTGCTTTAAGTTTGCCTTATAACTTTTTATAAGGCATGTAAAAATATTTTTGGCGTACCACATGTACGCGACCAATGACATATTCATGTAACCACATTGTAATATTCATTATCTTTATTTCTCTCAAACCTCCCTTAGAGGTGAGTTGTTGTATTTATCCAACCATGCATAAGCACATTCTTATGCGTAATTTTTATCACATATATATTTCAACATTTACTTTCAGGAATGAACCTGCATTTACAATGCTTATCACAAGTCACATTTTTAAAGAATGGACTATAACATGTGAACGTGTCTCGTATTAATAGACCACATTGATACATATTCCTTCACCTTGAAAGGATCATTTTGAGAACCTTTATTGTTCTTCTTTTTACAATTACCATAATGATGACTATTATTATTTGATCTTTGGCGCGCCCACATTCAATGGTCAACTACTTGTCTTCATTTAGACTTGTTATGCATCGTCACATTCACTTCAAGAATGGAGCAAATCAAGCGGGACAAGTTTCATGCTTTTTCATGAAAAATACATTATTTTTCTTTAGTCATCATTATATCATCAATATGGTGCATTAGGACTCAAACCCAATGCCTTACCCATATAAAGGCGTGCGTGTAAGGCTATAATGTGTTGGGACTCCAACCCAACTCTTATCATCATGGTGCACCATGACTCAAACCCGATGTCTTATTCTCATGGTACGCTGGACTTGAGCCCACCGTCTTACCCTCGGTTAATGACATAATAGGCTAAACAATATTGAGATTTACTCTCAAGCCTTAATTTTAATCACATGCCAAGAAAGTTGTACACAACTAAATTGCAACTTAGCAAATCAAATTTGCTTTCTTAAATAAATGTACAAACCTCATCAGTATAAAGCTTTTTCAATTATTTATAGCATCTAGTGAAATGATCTAGAGATATAAAAGTTATCAAATAATAAACATTAGCAATTTAAATTTGGGAGGATCAAAATTAAAAATACTTCTTCACAACATTGGTATCATAATAAAAATAATATAAGTTTTTTCTCACAAAACTATTTTACTCTTAAAGAAATATTTAGGACTTAAAGAAATATATAAGGTATAGCTCAATTGTATAATTTTAAAATTATGATAACTACAATAAAATTATCTTTTAAAATTATCTGATTTATATTCATCATAATGAATGATAAAATATTATTTCAGTGTCCAAATTAATCAGATTTCTGTACTAGTGTAGTATTCAACTAGCAGAAAATAACGATAATCAAAAACGCTGGGCGTGGTTAAATACATTTTAGATGCTAATGTATCTCATCATATTAAACTGAATACAACACTCAAAAACACGTAAATATGCACAAGATTGAAAATAACAAAGTGACAGAGTTAAATCTGACTTTTAAAGAGGAAGGAATATAAAATATGATCAGTATAAATGGATAAACTCCTACCATTATGAAGAAAGATTAAATTAAAATTACCTAGCAACCAAAAGGATATGAGAAGGCCAAAGCCTTAGAAGTTAACGAGTGCCTACCACACTGTCGTACTTTCTTTATGAAAAGATGAAATGAGTTGTTCGTGCTGATAACGTGTTACGAAACTTAGCTCAAAGTAATAATATAAAACAAGAAAATAGACAAGAATGTAGGGAGCAAGAGAGAATAGATTCTTATTTCTTCCATGTGTTCAAGTATGTACAATGTGATGTCCAAACCCTCTATTTATAGGATGACATTGAGGTATACAAAGGGATATCATAAACATGGTATTAACTATTTAGATCATGGGGAAAGATCATGGGGAGGTTATGGAGGTGTGGGAGTTACAACTATAATGGTGAGAAGCAATGGGAATTATCTACTTAATGGAGAAGAGTAGTGGGAGTAACTTCTTTAGGAGTTATAGACATCCACTACTTCATAACAGCGAATACTTTCTAAATCTTTTTAAGTAGAAATTAACTGTAATTTATAATACTCTTATGTGTAAGCAAATTTAAATTTTAAAAAGAAATTAATGCTCGAAATTTCACCGAAACTTAGATATTATAATTATTGTATTACAAGCCATGAGAGAACAAAGGCGAAGCTAGAGTATAAAACCTGGGATTTTACTCAATTCCTTCGCCCAGCAAAAAGCTTTAACCATTCTTAGACATAATGAAAGAGAATTTTGGTTGTAAGGTAAGACGACTAGATACACAAAGTCCACTAACAGATTTAGTGCTAGCTTCTCAAATATTACTAATTTAGAAAATAACACACATTAGTATGGCACTGACATAATGTCGACACCACTGCTGTGGCTGTTTGTGTAACAAAAAAAGGACCCACCCTCTATTCATGTTTTAGACTTTGATAAAAATGACTAACCAACCTCATCCACAACCAACAAACAGCAAGTCTTCCAATGTGAACACAAAAACTTGTACTGGAATTTACTGTTTAAAAAAGATCAACTATTTACATGAAAATATTACAAGGAAAACACAAAACCTCAGAATTTATATAAAAGATGGAGCAATTCTTGCACGCTAGGTGCTAGGAGTCATCACAGTCATGTAAATATCATGTCCTACCAATTAGTCCTCTATACAAAAAGAAGTCATACATCCTCATTTTGGGATAAGGAGAAGATCACATAAAAACCTAAAGAGAGATATCTTCAGTACTAAGGCTGTTAATGCTACCAACGCAACAAACCAAAACACCTCAGAACCTACGAGAAGGGATTCCGGTGATCAGCCCCATTGGTGGGGTTTAAAGTGCAGTTCATCATTTGAAATAGTCAGCCACGACGAATACCCATGAAATAGTTGAAGTCGTGGTGCTGTACACCCAACTGCTTCAGCCAAGAATCCGCCACGCTAAAAAGTGATGCCAGCCTCTCTTGGTCCCTTCCTTTCCTGTCTGAAAGCCACACATCACCCTGCATCTTGTAAGTGCCCAAACCAAAAGGTGGAAGTGGGATGCTTTCTCCTTCCTTTCGTTTCCGTTTACCATTCTCCGTGTCATCTTCAAGGTCCATATCTGCACGAGACGACCAAAAGATTAGTGTAAAAATATTCTCTACTTCCATCACTCGTTCGCTCATAAGATAGCAATTAAAAAGGGAAAAGCAATGGTAAATTCAGTGTCCAAAGGATAGATCAAACAATACCTTGGAAAGATGATGAAAGGGTGTGGAATGTGAGAAAGCATGCTGACAAGTCTTTAATGGTTCTTCCCATAGGAATGTGATATATCGGATACCTGTAATGTTCAGGTCAAAAGGGTTAGTAACAAAATCCGTCTTTATTCCCCTTCCACTACTCACTGGTGGCAACCAAGAAAGTCAGCAATACCAAAAGGATGCAGGATCAACTTAAGTGGTATAAAATTGGTTGCATTACAGGGAAAATATGATCTAATTAATACCCATCAAGGAGCAAGTAAACGTATTTTACATGCCCGGATACAAATACTTAAAAACAACTTTTTTATGTGGTATAAATTTGATTAACTTGATAAAATCTACTTCAGCAAACCATTAGTTTCATGACCATAAGTGCACAGAACGGGAGAACTGGCATACCAAGCAACTGACATCCAACTAGCTGGTGAAAGATCTACACTTCTCAATGACATTAATCCGGGGTATCTTTCAGCTAAACCACTAATCTGCGAGCAAAAAGAATCGGAGTTAGTGTCAAATAAACGTTCAAAACAAAACAATATATGCTAAAAAGTTCAAACCACATGTTTCACATGGAATCTTATATATCTTATCAAATAAAGAATCATTAGACAACTCTAATGCACAAAGAAAGAACAAATGCTTCAAATTTTCTCTGAGTTGCATAAACAAAGATGAGTGGGTGACTAAGTCAACCATAATGTTGGGATTAGGCTAGAATACAGAATAAAGAACAATACTAATAGATTTATCTCCAATGATCTTAGGGAGAAGGGGGACTAAAAGCACAATTAAGGCCTGTAAATTTGTACTTAGAAGTCACAAACTAAGAACTATTCCTATCATCCCTATTAAAAGAAACAAACCCCAGTTAGTCCTTTTTCTTTCGAACATGAAGTTCATAAAAAGAAAGGGGTCGATAACAAAGGAAACAAGAGATAAAACTAATTGGAAATATACAACTAAACTTGCTACCACATACAATTCCTAAAGCACTAGCTACCAGTATAAAATTTGGTTCAAAAGAAGACTTTAAGAAGCAGGGGAATGGAAACCAAACGGGGACAAAAAAAGGTGTAACAAGTCTAAAGAGGAAAACCTTGTCCATTAAAGGGACTCTTCCATAAGGAGTAGATCTCTCAAAGTACTGAAAATAAAGATAGCCCCATCTATCATTCATTTGCCAAAGACTATCTCCTTCCTCAGAAGAACAGCCATCCCATCTTGATAGCTTTTCACTTTCACTCTCGTCGCTGAACGAATCACTGAACGAATCCCTCGTCTCGCAAACAGACTCAGTCTCTTCCCTACAAAATTATTAAATTGTAGAACAACTTCATTATCTCCAGTCCAAAATTATGAAGCATAGTTTCTAACAAGCAACTAACAAACTTTGAATGATCTAACTTCTGGGAAATGTATATTACTAACATAAACTATGTAATAGCCTATATAGCTTTAAATAACAGAATTTTTGCTGCCATCACAAACTTTGACCGGCTCAACTTGGTAAACAAGCAATGCTGCATTACTTTCAAAAAAACCAAAAAAGACCCTAAAATCAATGATCAGATTGAGATACCCAAAAAAGTGTAGCACCAAAAGAATTTTACCTCAGAAAATTAACAGAAGACCTGCTGGTAAAGATTTGAATAGCTGAAAGATAAGGCACGTAATATTGAACTAAAGTTTCGCCTGTATCCATTTTAATAGGAACTCCAGCCCCATAAGCACTCAATTCGTCGTAACAATTCCAAAGATCACCCAAAGTAAAATATTCAACCTTCTCTCTTTCCCAAGGATGCCATAACCTATTAAGATTCCTAATCTCACTCTGCACATAAAACAATCATACAATAACAAATCACATTTCATATTCATCCATTGAATTATAAATACGAAAAATGAAAAGAAAAATACCTGGGGTAGAAACTGGGAAGGGACTAACGGTGTGGTGCATTCCAAGAAGCAATCAAGGTTTGATTGCATTGAGCTTTTGTCTATTGACATGATTATTACACAAGAAAAAATAGAGAGAGAAAGAGATAGGAAATTACTGTCTCTCTCTCTAAACTCTGTGAAACAGAGGAGACCCAAAAGAAACAGAGAAGAAGAGAAAAACAAAAACACAAAGTAGAAATGGGAGAAAGAGAGAGAGAGAGAGAGAGAAAATGACGGGATTGTATTAGTATGAGAATGAGAAGGGGCGAATATAACTCGGTCTAAATATACTGGGTGAAAAATAAATTAGAAACCAATTTTTGACGTTTAGACAACTGTAATTATTATACGGAAAATAAAAGATAAAAAGAAGACAGAAAGTCGTCTTTTTTTTTTTTTTTTCCTTCACTTCCCGGTGACCGCGAACGAAAAGACTCCGGCGTGATTTTCTCCCTTTCAGTCAAAACCCACAAATCTAGCAGACGGAATAGTTAAGATTTTCAATCCTAAAGTACAATTTTAAACTTAAAGAAAACACAAACCCAAGAAAAAACTAGAGAGACTTGTCTTTCAATTCAAATGAAAAATATAGCCGACTCTCAAAGCAAAAAACAAACAAACAGAATTTTACATAACAGGTTCTGCTTTCTGGTTAATGGCGTGCCCTTTCTACTCTGCAACCCCAAAAAAGATGAAACAGAATTCCAAAAGAGAAAAACATGAAAACAAACAAAATAAGCCGTGAGTTTCGCGCAATATATGAGGGAGAGAGAAAGATAGAAGAAAATGAGGACAAAAAGTTTAGACGTTTGAGTCACGCGAAGAAACCAAGCGTTGTGCTGTTACAAAAATTGAGAGAAAAGCCAAATACAGAGTGATAGCTATAACCTTTTCTTAACGGAATTCCATGGTTTCTGATTAAAAAAGGAATCAAACTTTCTTCATAAAAGCAACACCTATTTAGTAGAAGCAATAATAATTTTTTTTTTTTTAATGTTTTCTTATTTATTGCTTTGAATTAAATTTTGTAAGCTTGCTCCTAGATTTTTGGTGACCCGTCTTAACTGGTTGGAATAAGAACTAAGATTGTGGGTGTGAGAGGGGGAGATTAGTAGTAGTTGGGTGTAATAAATTAAGGGCATGAGAGTTGAATATTTAATATTAAATTACTTTCGGTGTCTCTTTCAGACTTTCACCATTGAATGGATTTTTTTCCCACAATAGGTCGTTTGGCAGGTGTATAAGAATCTATATATTAAATAGGTGTATTAGTAATAATGAGATTAGTAATGTTGGGATCATTTATATTGATAATATTTTTATCGACGGTTTAATTTGATGTATTAAAGATAACATATATTTCAAAAAATAATTAAATTTATTTGTATACCAAAATCCCGTCCACATGTGTTTTGGAAATAGTTTTGAAAGGGTAATTTTGTTTATATATATATATATATATATATATATATATATATA
>NW_017673521.1:4009-12056 GCF_001879085.1 Nicotiana attenuata | reverse complement strand
ATTTGTCGATGTATTAAAATGAGAAAATTTTACATTAAAACAACTGGACTCCCTACTTTTTAATTTTATAGCTCATATTTAAATTTACAACCAACTGGCCCAAAATTAATAAGCTAAGATTCAACATCCAACTCCAATAGGTCCTCGAAATTACTATTCAATTTTTAAAAAAGATTGCTCATGCTTTTAAGTTAATTTTTGAATCAGTAACTGTGACTCAAATATGAGTTCAACAAACCAAATCTATTTGGGTGGTGAAAATTAGATTTTTAATAAGTTTAAAGATGTGGGTTTAAATTTCAAATTTGATTTTGTGAGAAATTTGGAGTTGGTGTTATTTATACTTGTTAGAAATAGCATAAGGAGACCGTATATAAAATTTGATGTCATTTAATGGAGATTTGGACTGGTTTTGAATAAGAATTGCAACTGAAAATCATGGAAGAAGTTCATTTACAGACACTTGTATAAAGGTGTATAAAAGTATATAATAGTGTATGAGATGTGTATATACACCCATATACACTATTATACAAGGTTATACATAATTATACAAAAAATCGACTTCGTGTTTTTCCGTGCGTCTTTACTGAAATTTTACTCAAATCTTACTCAAATCTACTCCAAATCACTTCAAATTTAAATTTTGAGCTCATTTTGATATTTTCAATCAATTGGAACAACACTCAATCCAAACAATTAACAAAATCAAAAAAATCCTATTTTCAAAAATGGAGCTTTGTCAATGGTGGATTCTACTCTTCAATTTTCTTACATTGTAACCAGGTCACACAGGGTTGCAATTTTCTTACAACATCAACAACTTAATTTTCAGTTAAGCAAATTACATCTCATCAAAATTTTATGATTCCTCTCGCAGAAGCGAAAAGAAAAGAAAACAATACAGACCAGAGGTGGCTGCTTGTGTTTCCGATCTTGACGAGTTTGTTTGCCGGCGACGATAGAATCACTTCCAAGATATATACAACATACGCTAGGTCGGGTAAAATTTAAAATCATGGGCCAACTTTTGTTATGATGTTGGGTCAACTGTATTTTCATGTAATTCTTCCTTAAAGGGAAATTACCAGCTATGTCCATTTATAAGGAGCTCATTAAAAAAATTGACCGATTGATAAAATATTACTAATATTAGCCAAATTAGCCAATTAGCTATTTGTAGCAAAAAAACATCAAATTTTTGCTTTGTTTTGAGTGGGTGCTATTAGAATAGATTGGGCACAACTTAAGGAGCTTGAATCTCAGTTTTGGGATGATTTGGTGAAGTTTTGAGGTGGTTTGAATTGAAAATTCGAAGTAAAAACTGAACATGAAAAAAAATGATATGTGTATCACACTGTGTATCATTTGTGTATCACACTGTATATCATTTGTGTATCAATTATGTATCACATGTATATCCATGTATACCTGTGTGTGAGATACATGCGCGATACATGTTTGATACAGTGTCGCAGAAGACTTTTTTGAACTCGATTTAATTACGAATTTTGATACAAAACCAGTCAAAATCACCTCCAATCTTCCTCAAAATTTGTATATTGACTTATCTATATATTTTCAATGAATTTCAACTATACCCATTGAAAAAGTTCCTTTTTGTTTAGATTTTTGGAATATTGTATATATTTTTGTATTTCATCACCTTATTTGCTATCTCATCCGTGAAATTTTCTTTCCGTCTTGTATCTAGTGTTGCTAATTACGCTTAAAAATATGGAAGGTGATTTTTGCATGTGATTCTTTGAGAGAAAGAACCCTATTATTTGGTTTTTCAATTTTTGTTGGCTAGTTTTAGTAAGTCTATAACTAATGGCTAGAGGTTGGTAAGTTGAGATTTATTTGGGACATTTGTGTAAGTTTCCCTTCCTTAAATCATGGTATTGCTAATGTCATACTCCCTCCGGTCCAAAATAAGTGATTTTTTGGATGTTTTCACACAGATTAAGAAATCTACCTTTTAGCATTAATTACTAATGGAATTGACCATATTAACCTTTACTATCTCACATAAACACTCCTAACACATATTCCAACACTATTTACTTCAAGGACAATGTAGGAAAAAAATAATTAATTCATCCTTGAAATCTGGAAAAATCACTTATTTTGGACCACAAGAAAAAGGCCAAAAAATCACTTATTTTGGATCGGAGGGAGTAGCTTGTTATGTATAAAAAAAAATAGCACTCCATCCGTTTCAAAAAGATTGTCTTAGTTTGACTAGGCACAAACTTTGATAAAGAATGGAAGACTTTTGAGATATGTGATCTTAAATAAGCTATTGTATTTATGCGACTGTAAAACTTTTACAAGTTATGGTCCGAAACCTACAATATCATTTATGTAGCTATAAATACTTCATATTAAGAAAATACTGAAAGGTACCAATCTTTTTGGAACGGACTAAGAAAGAAATAGTGCCAATCTTTTTGAAATAGAAAGAGTACTAAAATATGATATATAACTAATATATACATAAGATGAAAAACAGTACTAAATAAGGAATTAATAGTAATACCAAAGGTAATACATATATCGTTTTTCATAATATATCTTACCAAATGATCACTTAAAGTTTAAGTTTTGTGTGTTCTCAATGTATATATAAATTTTTATATTATTGGATATATTTTGACCGAAAATTGTATGTAACTTTTAATATCAAGTTAAATATGACAACCTTAGAAAAAGAATGATAATCTACTATAATTAGATAAATTATAGTGATAGGTAAATTTTCCTTACTTTATCAATCCTTTTATTTATTACTAAATTCATTCTAACTTTGGGAACTTTGAGATATTGTCGGGACTTTCTTTTTGGTAGACTAGAGGTATATGGCTTCTAAGGAAAGTAGAAGTAGATTTACTAGTACATGGAAAAGAAAAAAAAAAGGTTTACTAGTAAAATTCTTTCCTTTACTAAATTGTATTTTCATTGGGTTTTTATGAAATATTTTATACTTCTTATGTTTCATTTATTTATGATAGTATTTGACTAATATTCAGTTTATGATGTTTATTATATTTATTTTAGTAATAGTGGAAGAAAGTCTTAATAAAGTAGTTTAAAAGTTAGTCGTCTGACTGAAATGTCTTATTAAACATGAAATCATGTCAAGTGTTTAAAATTAGTTCAAAAATTTTATATAAATTAAACAAATGATATACCATTAATTTAAATGGTGGCGTTTGTTTGACCACTTCTTTTTAAAAAACTGGAAACAAAAAATTCGCAAAACTGTGTTCGCTTGGAAGTCTTTGAAATCTTAATTTTCAAATATTTGCAAGATGAAAAGAAAAACATTGGAGCTGTTTTCATCCATAAAAGGCATTTGGAGATCCAAAACATGACCAATGGAATTCAAAAATTCTTTTTGGAGGTTTTGGATTTGATCTTGTTTTTGTAGAAATAAAAAATTTCAAAAATATGTTTTGAAAAATGTTTTTGGAAGTATTTGTACCAATCATTGTAAACTACTCCTTTCTGTCAACAATAAGTGATTTTTTGGCGTTTTTTTGATGGTCCAAAATATATGATATTTTCAGATTACAAGAATGAATTAATTATTTTTTTTTCCTACATTGCCCTTGGAGAAAATAGTGTTGGAGTATGTGTTAGGAGTGTTTATGTGAAGATATAGTAAAGGTTAATACGGTCAATTTTATTGCTAATTAATTAAAAGGTAGAATTCTTAATCGGTGTAAAAACAACCAAAAAAAATCACTTATTGTGGACCGGTGTCCAGAGGAAGTATTGTTATTTGAGTTGCTTTGGGTTTTAAAAATTATGACGTAGTTTCTTCAAAGCTTTTTTCTCCGGAATTATTCGTAAAATTTTATTCGTACTTAATGTTTATATCAAATCAATATATTTAAGATTTATATTTTGCATGCACATATTTATCACATAATGATAATGTAGACACTGAAATTTTAACACTTTAAGATAAATCCTAAATTCAAAACGACTCTTGAAATATTAGGAGTCTATTAGGGTTACTTGGTGGCTACTCCATCCAAACCCTAATTCAGACCTATACATAAGGCTATTTAAGTCCTTCAAAGAGGATCTCAACAATTCCATAAACTCTCGGAATATGCACAAAGAGATCAAACATGATATCTCAAAATCCCATAAACTCTTGGGATATTCACAAAGAGATCAAATTATGGCCGGATACTTCTTGACAATCAAATAGTTCAAGAAGCTGGAGATCAAATACATCCCCAAGAAGTCTGCATCATCCTACATTCGAGAAATACGCTGCTTCAGCCCTCGAATCACGGAGATAATCAGAAGAGAAGAATCAAGGGAGAAACAGAATTGTACTCACAATTGATTAGTAAAAATATTTTTCTCTTATTTTGTAATTGCAATTTATTTTTTATATGTTGAAAATTAGTTGCAAACAAATTGACACGCCCAGTTGTACTCGAAAGAACAATCGCTTGATTAGAAGTCAACCTAAAAGAACATACCGGCCATAAAAGGACAGGGCACAGATGAACAGCAGAAAAAGTGGTTACCGTTGGCCTATAAGATGCAAATAATTGGGTGCTACGCTCAAACTGAACTTGGACATGGGTCCAATGTGCAAGGCCTTGAGAGCACTGCCACATTTGATCCTCAAACAGATGAATTTGTCATTCATAGTCCTACATTGACATCAAGCAAGTGGTGGCCTGGTGGATTGGGTAAAGTCTCTACCCATGCTGTTCTGTATGCTCGTCTTATAACAAATGGTAATGACTATGGGATTAATGGTTTTATTGTTCAACTACGAAGCTTGGAGGACCACAAACCTCTTCCAGGTGTTACTGTTGGAGACATTGGAATGAAATTTGGAAACGGGGCATACAATACTATGGATAGTGGGGTATTAAGATTTGATCATGTGCCCATTCCAAGAGATCAAATGCTGATGAGGGTTTCGCAAGTTACAAGGGGAGGAAAATATATCCAATCTGATGTTCCCCGACAACTCCTTTATGGGACCATGGTATATGTTCGTAAAACAATTGTAGCAGATGCTTCCAGTGCTTTGTCTCGGGCTGTGTGTATTGCAACTAGATACAGTGCTGTTCGTAGACAATTTAGTTCTCCGAATGGTGGGACAATCTCTATCTCTCATCTCAAGTTTTTAAATCATCAAAGTTCGAAAACATCGAAATGGCTTTAAAGAAAATCAACTCCAGTTCAACTTCCACCAAGACTGCTAATTCCAGGTTTTATGCTAATGTGGAAAACATACTCGAAGTTACCTTTGGAAGCTTCGGACCAGTTACGAGGAGCAAAGCAAGCTCGTTAGGACAACAAGCACCCCAAGTGTCGTCCGCATCTACCCCTGTTTTCGGATCTTCATCCTCAAAAGGAGCAAGATCTTCCACAAACCCACCCGAAGGAGGAAGCGATGTTGCTGAAAAGATCAAGAAAACTCTTACTCTGCTTGACCTCTCCGGATCCAAGCACTCTGCTGTGAAGGAAGATGATGATGCTTCAAGTGATGGATCCTCCCCACTTACACCACATAGCATGAGCCAACCAAGGATCAATCTGTGTGACAATCCATGCTACTCTCCATCGTCCACAACAATCATGCAAGCTATGGTGACAAACACTTCATCTGTGGAGGAGCAGTTGGCAATCTTGACGGAAGCAATCGCTAGCTTGACCAAATACATGCAAAATCAAGATGCTAGAATTGACAAGCTAACATACAGGATGGGAATCTTGATGGAAGAAGAATCCACCCATGCACCTGGCAAACTCCCAGAAGTTCAAGAGATTGATCCTCCTCCACGACAAGTTGCATCCACTAAGGAAATTCCAGTCTCTTCGGAAGGGATGATTCCAATAGATCAACTAAAGGAGTTCATTGAAGGGACTATAAAACACAAATATGAAGTCGCTTCCAAGTCCTCCTTTACCTACGCAAAGTCGTACACTTCAAGGATCGATATGTTGAAGATGCCTGCTGGCTATCAACCTCTAAAATTTCAACAGTTTGATGGTAAAGACAATCCAAAGCAACATGTGGCGCACTTCGTTGAGACATGCAACAATGCTGGGACTTATGGAGATTACCTCTGTTTAACCAAAAAAACTGAATATTTGGTTAAAGCTAGAAATTAAAAGAGAAATCGGGTTACTGATAATCAAGAAATGAGAGACTTTGAGAACAACAATAAAGCAATGAATAAGTATATATTTCAGTATAATCTCAATGATATTTCGTGTCATACAGATGTTGAGACCTTCCCCTTTTATAGTTAATTCTAGGAGAAAGTGTAATGTCTTTGTCTTAATGAAGCAATTATGAGCAATAAATGACATTAAAAGAAACGTTACTCAATCATTCCTATTAAATACAAATTCTCTCAACGTATTTGGCATTTAATGCTGAATTTGGACTCCTTTACGCTATCAGATTCATTTCTTCAATTCCTTCCGATCTTCGAGCTTTAAATGACTCGAACAGGTACGAGTCTCATTTCATTTGAATAATAGCTCGTGCCTTTAAGTATCTTCTCTCCCGCATCTGTTGTTGCTCGTGCCTTCTAACTGATTACCACGCTTTGACTATTTTACCGGTCCACGTGTCATGACACGTCATCTTATATAAATTCAGTTTTTTTCCAATACAGATAGTCCCCTCACTTTCTATTTATTTATCAATTAAATATTTGGGAAGTGGATCTTCATTAAAAAAGGAATTTTTGCCATAATCAATGCTATGACAGTACTGACGCTTCAGTTGTCTTTTCTATTTAATGCACTGCATACGTGTCACCTTCTTATTAGCTCTGCAATTCTGCAGCTTCTCTTTTTTTTCAAGGCTTCTTCAACTCCACTATTCACGAAGTGATAGTTGCCTTTATTATAGACTTTCCATCATTACACTCCTTAATCTTTGACGGTTGCTTTTATATATAAACTTAACCCTTTTTCCCTTGTCTTCTTCTCCACAAACTTTTACCAAGTATTTCACTATTTACTCCTATTCACTTCTTCCTCAGTTCACATCTTTTTACCATGTCATCTTCGAATCCTAACCCTAGGAGAGTCCCAATTCTTGACAGTTTCCCCAATGCCCCTGTAAGACACAGAAGAGGTAGAGGAGGTAGGCTTCGTGGCCTAGGGTCCATTCGTGGTGGTACTTCTGATTCCATCACTCCTTCTTCTGGCACTATTTCTAGAGGTTCTTTCACTAAGAGATCCTCTTCTAAAGGCAAAGAATCTTCTGAGCCTATTTAAGAACCTTTGGTTGAAGAAATAGTGCCAACCGACTTATCTTTCGAGCATGATAAAGAATCCTTTCGTGACCATGTAATTGACACCTATCCTTCTTTAATTACTGAACCCTTGATTTCCACTGTTCGAAAAGATTGTCGTTGGAGAGATGACCTTCGTATAGTTATTCCTAACCCAAACCAGAGAATTTCTTCTTATAGGATTGGTTTTTCCTTTGTTTATACTTACCCCTTTACTTTGGAATTTATTCCTGCTATCGACCCAGTCATACTCGATTTCTGTCGTTTTTTCAAGATTTGTTTGGCTCAAATTGGCCCCCTCGTATGGAGAGCAGTGGCTTGTTTAAGGTATGTATCGGCCAAGGCTGATGTTGACTTTACCTTCTCCCATCTAATTCATCTTTACCACCCCAAGCTGTTCCGCAATGGTGTTTTTACCCTAACTGCAAGAAGTAAAAGGGTTTTGGTAAGCCCTGAAGATGATAAAGATCGAGGCTGGTACACCCGTTACGTTGCGGTACCCACAGTTGGTTTGGTGGGTGAATCAAATATTCCTTTTCCTGAGAAATGGAACCTTGCACGTAAGTATTTCTTCCTTACCGTATCTGTTTTTTTTATTTCAACTCCTTTTCTAATTTCATTCTTTTTTGCTTTTTTTAGCAACCATGGGAGATGTGGAGCCCGTTCCTAATTTCCGTGGCTAGGGAGATGCTATTTTTAAAGCCGTGCCTATGGAGGCACGAACCTGGAAATCATTTCCAACAAACATG
>NW_017673521.1:0-773 GCF_001879085.1 Nicotiana attenuata | reverse complement strand
CGTACCTTTGACATTTATCACATTTAGATACAAAACTATTTGCTTCCTCTTCCATCTTTGGCCAATAATACCCAGCTCGAATCAATGTTTTTACCAGCGACCATCCTCCCGCGTGATTTCCACAATGTCCTTCATGTATTTCCCTCATTACGTATTCTGTTTGGGAAGGTCCGAGACACCTTGCTAATGGTCCACCGAACATCTTTCGATAAAGATTTCCTTGATATAAACAGTAGTGAGCAGCCTTTTTACGGAGCGCGTGTGCCTTCCTTTTGTCATCAGGTACGATTCCGTACTGCAGAAAAGCAACAATTTTATTTCTCCAATCCCATGTTAAATTATTAAAATTTACCTCATTCTTATCAGGTTCGAGAACGGAATGAAATAAATGTACGACTGAAGCGTTTGCATCTTTTGCCACGTCTGCTGCAGATGCGAGATTGGCTAAGGCATCTGCCTCAACATTTTCATCTCTTGGTATTTGCATAACTTTCCACGTCTGAAATTGCTTTATTAATTCTCGCACTTTTTCTAAGTACTCTTGCATTCGTGCTTCCCTGGCTGCATAAGTCCCCAGCATCTGATTAACAACAAGTTGTAAATCACTCTTGATTATAATCTGGGTTATGCCAAGTTCTCGAGCCAATTCCAAACCTGCAATGACAGCTTCATACTCTGCTTCATTGTTAGTTATTGAATGACACTTTATAGCTTGTCTAATACGTTTCACCCGTAGGTAGTACGAGAACTATTCCTAAACCTGCTACTTTACG
>NW_017673520.1:125736-131628 GCF_001879085.1 Nicotiana attenuata | reverse complement strand
CTAGCTCAGTGAGTAATAACACTTAACCACAACCGTTTTTTATTTGGGGACAAGTCAAAAACATGCTAGTATCTCAAAGAGAAAATACATAGAAATGCCCTTTCAGAAACAATAAATAATTTTCAGTCTCATCACGCTTTTCTTGTAGTAAAATATAATTAACAATTCAGTAATAAGCTCGGTAACCACTGTATAATATCAGTATTCACGTTTTGGGAGGTTTCAATGAACGGATCATGTAATTGGTATAACTGTGGACTTCTTTGCAAGAAGTCATATATAACGGTAGTCCCTACTCGAGGGAAATCGGTAACGGTATGCTAGTTCTACCTTCCCACTAGCGAGGGCTATAACTGTACTCTATAATCGGTAAATACAAGGTGCACCAGGTCTAACGAACCCGCCGTTAGCTACAGAATCCTTCAATGTCTACTCCCATTTATACTTGTCTCTGTAATCCGTATATACTCGTAGAAACTTTTTAAAACAATATAGGGCATTTTGGTTCTTATCAAATCATATAATTTCTTTTCGATAACAGTAAATTCAAGTAACGGTAAAACAGATCTAGTGACAATGAAAATATTTAAAACCACGGTATTCATCTCAAATAACCATTTCGGTATCATATCGAGTAAAGGACTTGTCCCACATGCAAATTCAAATCAGTTAGTAACATGTTCATACTAAAATCATATGTAAATCATGCTAGTTTTAGAAATACAAATTGCGGTAAGATTACTACTCACAGTACTCGTGGCGAAATACCAACTGCTTCACCTCAAGCAACTCGTACAATTTCCTCCAATCAATCTATAATTACATAATATCGATCATCATGTTAATTTCTATGTTTAGGCTAATTCATAGCTAATTTAGAATACCCAACCCTCGAGGTTCCATATTTGACTCTTAATTCGCCGAATTATATTTACCCGCATATGAGTAATTACCAATCTATCTACTCCAATCTATTCGTATAATTTATCCAGACTAATTCTTATTGATATTTAATTTCTTATACCTTGTGAAACCCTTCAAATATATGAACTGAGATAAAAAGAATTACCAGAAGAAAAGAACCCAGATGAGAAATTCGAATATTACCCGTAAGTAATAGTGCGTATTTAAAATTTCTCAAATTTTAATTCCACCCTTTTTCTTCTTCTTCTCCCTTTTGAAATTTTGTTTTCTCGGCAAAACTGAGGCTTCTGCTTCAACGTAGCAGCAAACCAAAGGTTTGCCCTTTCTTTTGTTTTGGCAAAATGGGCTTCGGCCCTTTTTGCTTTACTTATTTGTTTTATTAATTTGCTCCCTCTTTTTTTCTTTTAGTTATTATTATTATTATTATTATTATTATTATTATTTTACTAATGACCAATATACCCTTATTAAATATAGGGTATTACATCCTCCCCACCTTATGAAATTTGGTCTCCGAATTTAACTCGAGTACGTACCTGTAACCTGAAACAAATGGGGATACTTCGCTTGCATATCCTTTTCTACCTCCCAAGTAGCTTCTTCAACGGTATGATTTCTCCATAAAACTTTAACGAACACAATTTTTTTTGACCGTAGCTTTCTTACTTGTCTATTAACAATTGCCGTCGGCTCCTCCTCGTAAGACAACTTCTCATCAAGCGGTATAGCAGGGGCTTTAATTATCTGAGATGAGTCTGATATAAATTTCCTTAGCATTGAGACATGAAAAACTGGACGAATAAAGGACAACTCAGGAGTAAGTGCCAAACGATAAGCCACCGCTCCCACTCGGTCTAGTATCTCATACGGTCCTATAAACCCGGGGCTCAACTTGCCCCTTTTCCCAAACCGCATTACACCTTTCATAGGGGAGACTCGTAGGAACACTTTGTCTCCAATTGTGAACACTAAATCTCTTCTTCTCTTATCAGCATAAGACTTTTGTCTGCTTTGAGCTACAAACAATCTCTGTCTAATCAACTGGACCTTGACCATAGCTTTTTGTACTAGGTCGGGTCCCAATAAGTTAGTCTCACCAGCTTCAAACCATCCGATGGGAGAACGATATCTTCTACCATACAATGCTTCGTACGGTGCAATTTGAATACTGGACTGGAAGCTATTGTTGTAAGATAAGCATCCCAACTACCTCCAAACTCAAGAATGCAAACTCTCAACATATCCTCCAAAATCTGAATAGTACGTTCAGATTGCCCGTCTGTCTGAGGATGAAATGCAGTACTAAGATCTACTCGTGTACCTAATGCTTCTTGAAAAGATTTCCAAAAGCGTGAAGTGAACTGTGATCATCTATCAGAGATGATGGATACTGGAACTCCGTGAAGTTGGACCATTTCGTTCATAAATATCTGTGCATACCTGACTCCACCATATGTAGTCTTCACCGGCAAAAAGTGTGATGATTTCGTCAGTTGATCTACAATCACCCATACCGAGTTATAACCTCTAAGGGTTCGTGGTAGCCCGGTGACAAAATCCATAGTAATTATTTCCCATTTCCACTCTGGAATCTCAATTTGTTGTAGTAGTTCTGCGGGTCGCTGATGCTCAGCCTTGACCTGCTGACAAGTCAAACAACTAGAAACAAAGTTAGCAACATCTTTCTTCATACCTTCCCACCAATAAAATTGCTTCAGGTCATGGTACATTTTTGTGGATC
The DNA here is from genome assembly GCF_001879085.1 of Nicotiana attenuata. Lineage (NCBI taxonomy): Eukaryota > Viridiplantae > Streptophyta > Magnoliopsida > Solanales > Solanaceae > Nicotiana > Nicotiana attenuata. The sequence goes on along the minus strand of NW_017673520.1, from coordinate 128,963 downwards.
CAGGATGTATAGTGTATTTAGTGTTGTGAGCTTCTTTAAGAATAGCATGTCTCAACCCACCTATGTCTGCTACACATAGCCTGTCACCCATTCGAAGAACACCATCACTTGCAACAATCATATCCTTGCTTTTACCAGTTAAGGCCTCATCTCTGTATTTGCATAATCATTCATCCTCATATTGGGTGGCCTTAATGCGCTCAACTAATGAAGACTTAGCCTGAGCACAAGCCAACAATGCCTCTGAATTTCCGACACTAAATCTGATACCTGTATCTTCTAGTCTCTGAATATCTTTGGTCAAAGGTCTCTTTGTAGGGGCTATATGTGCCAAACTCCCCATAGATTTTCTACTCAATGCATCAGCCACCACATTGGCTTTTCCAGGATGATACAAAATAGAACAATCATAGTCTTTGAGTAATTCCATCCAACGTCGCTGCCGAAGATTTAGATCTCTCTGCTGAAAGATATACTTCAGACTTTTATGGTCAGTATAAATCGCACAAGTTTCGCCGTATAGATAATGTCTCCATATTTTTAGAGCAAATACCACTGCAGCCATCTCCAAATCATGTGTAGGATAGTTTTGCTCGTGCTTTTTCAATTGTCTCGAAGCATAGGCAATAACACGACCATTTTGCATGAGAACACATCCTAATCCCACCCTCGAGGCATCACAGAATACTGTAAATCCTCCAGAACCTGATGGTAAGGCTAATATTGGTGCAGTTGTCAAACATGTTTTGAGTTTTTGAAAGCTCTGCTCACATTCCTCCGTCCACTGAAACTTTACATTTTTCTGTGTTAGCTTGGTCAGCGGCGCTGCTATTCTGGAGAAATCCTGCACAAAACGCCATTAATATCCTGCTAAGCCTCAAAAACTGCGAATCTCTGTAGGAGAAGCAGGTGTGGGCCATTTCTGCACAGCTTCAGTCTTCTTAGGATCTACCATAATTCCATCCTTGGATACAACATGCCCCAGAAATGCTACCGAGTCTAGCCAGAATTCACACTTTGAGAACTTAGCATAAAGCTGATGCTCTCGTAATGTCTGCAACACAGTCCTGAGATGATCCTCGTGTTCTCCTTGGCTACGAGAATATATCAGGATATCATCAATAAAGACTATTACAAATATATCCAGAAATGGCTTGAACACCCTATTCATTAAATCCATGAATGCAGCTGGAGCATTTGTCAGTCCGAAAGGCATCACGAGAAACTCATAGTGTCCGTAACGAGTTCTGAAAGCAGTCTTAGAAATATCTTCATCTTTGATTCTAAGTTGATGATAACCAGAACGGAGGTCAATCTTTGAAAAGTGGGAAGCTCCTTGTAACTGATCAAACATGTCATCTATACGAGGCAAAGGATATTTATTGCGTATCGTTATCTTGTTCAACTGCCGGTAGTCAATGCACATTCTCAGGGATCCGTCTTTCTTCTTTACGAACAGTACTGGTGCACCCCATGGTGATACACTAGGTCTAATCAAAACCCTTATCTAACAAATCTCGTAACTGTTGCTTTAGCTCCCTCAACTCTGCTGGTGCCATTCGATATGGGGGTATCGATATGGGTTGTGTGTTAGGTAGCAAATCAATACCAAAGTCTATTTCTCATACTGGAGGCAATCCTGGTAAATCCTCAGGAAATACATCAGAAAATTCTCTCACTACGGGTACATTTTCCATACTAACTATTTCCTTTCTTGTGTCATTTACAATAGCTAAGAGACCCAAGCAACCTTTCTTCAGAAGTCGTTGAGCTTTCATAAAAGATACAATTTTGCAAGTCTCTAGAACCTGACTCCCTCTTAGAATAAAACTGGGTTCATTTGGTATCTCAAACTTTACTATCTTTGCATGACAATCGACTATAGCATAGCAAGAAGATAACCAATCCATTCCCATCAGCATGTCAAAGTCAATCATATCAAGTACAATAAGGTCAGCTAGAGTATCTCTACCCTCAACTCGAATCTGACTAGCACGATACACGTATTCAGCTAATAGAGACTCTCCGACAGGAGTAGCAACTAGAAAAGGATCTTTCAATAGCTCGGGCTGTCTACTAAATCTCAAAGCAAATTATGAGGACACATAGGAATGAGTAGATCCCGGATCAATCAACGCAAGTGCATCAAATGAACAGACAGAAAGAATACCTGTAACCACTGCATTCGAGGCGTGAGCATCCTGTCTAGTAAATGCAAAAACTCTCGCCTGACCTCTACCAGCATTCCCTTGTCCTTGATTCACAGTAGCACGGTCTCCAGCACCTCGACCTCTATTTCCTGTACCTGTAGCACCTGAAGTATTACGAGTAGTCTGAGTCGGTGCAGCTGACTGAATAGAAGCCTGGTTGAAATTTCTCGGAGGCTGAGGGAAATCCCTCAAGTGATGTCCCAACTGGCCACACCGAAAGCACTCTCCAGTTAGAACACGACATTGGCCCAAATGTGACCTACCACAGGTCTGGCAGACTGGAGTAGTGGCATATATCTGCCCAGAATTACGATGCCCAGAAGATGATGGTGCCCTATTACCTTGTCTGTAATGTGGTCTGTATGTGGACTGTGAAGACATGTGTGTCCCTGTCTGAGAACCCTGTTTTTGTTGTCCCTGATTTCCTGCTCTTCTATTTTCACTAAAACCGCCACTGAAAGCCCCTCCTGTCTTGGCCTTCTTACGTAATTCACTAGCTGCACGCTCCTCACGTCCCTTGTTTTCAATCTTTCTAGCAAGGTCGACTACATCAGAGTAGGATAAAGTCTTCATCTGTGGGGCTACTGCAGTGTATAGACGACCAACCAATCCATCAACAAACCTCTGAACTCGAGCTTCTTCGGTAGGCACTAAGTGAGTAACATATATAGACAACTTACAAAACATAGTGTTATATGTTGACACATCCATATCTGGAGTCTGAACCAATCTCTCAAAGTCTCTAGCATGTTGTTGCATCAGACTGTCTGGAAGAAAATGATTCTTGAACAACTTAGTGAACTCGTCCCATATCAGTGGTGGTGCTCTTGCCGACCTTCCTAGCAATACAGTTTCATACCATGTGTTGGCCATATCCTCTAGTTTGTATGCTGCGAGCTCCACGGCTCTCTCACTAGAACATCCAAGAGCACGTAATGCCTTAAGTGTCCCATCCAAGAAACTTTGAGGATCTGCTAAATTATCGGAACCTGTGAATTTTGGTGATTTCAATTTCAG
>NW_017673520.1:101926-125635 GCF_001879085.1 Nicotiana attenuata | reverse complement strand
GGTGGTGGAGCATTTTGAACTCCCTGCTCTTGCACTTGATCTGGCATAAACAACTTGGGGTTGACCTATGTTCCCAACTTGAGGTTGAGGATCAATATGTCTTCTAGTTTGATGAACCCCAACTTGACCTCCACCCCGGGTAGTGCCACGTCCAGCACCACGTCCAGCAGATGAGGGTGTGCATGTCCTAGCCATTTGCGAAAGAAATATTCCAAAGTCAATCTCAAGTTATCTCAACGCACGATCAAAGAATGAAAGAAGGGAAAACATTCCTAAATGTTCAGTAGCCTCGAGATCATAAGTATGGGCGCCTACATACCCATGAACAAGACTCTACTAAACATTGCTCCATGACTCGGGACTTAAAACCTAAGCTCTGATACCAAATTTGTCACGCCCCAATTTAGGATCGTGACCGGCGCTTAGGAGCAAGTGCTCCCAAGTAAGCCTCAACGGTAATTTTACAGAAAATCGGGCAGAGTTTCCCCTGTTTTTGGACAATCCCAAAAATTTCCTGTCTCAAATCAGCGATCAAACAACCTAATAGCAATTCAACTGGCAATTGACCACTTACCAATTAGCCAAAATAAGTCTCCACCATTACTAATCAACACACTAACAACCCGAAATACTAATCTACCTCCAACTTTCATAATAAACGATACTCAACTTAAGACTATAATAACAAAAGAATACTCATGACACTAAATTATTGACTATGGAGCGACTCTAAGAATTCAAAGAAAAGACCATAACAACTGATAAAAATCTCAGCCCACGCGAACAAGTGCGAGGCTCACCAAGAATTCTCAACTTGTGCGCTCTAATTAACGAAATCCTCGCCTGTGTCGACTGCTGTCTCTGTAAAAAAAAATTAGCGGGGAATGAGTCGCTAGCTCAGTGAGTAATAACACTTAACCACAACTGTTTTTAATTTAGGGACAAGTCAGAAACATGCTAGTATCTCAAAGAGAAAATACATAGAAATGCCCTTTCAGAAACAATAAATAATTTTCAGTCTCATCACGTTTTTCTTGTAGTAAAATATAATTAACAATTCAGTAATAAGCTCGGTAACCACTGTATAATATCAATATTCACGTTTTGGGAGGTTTCAATGAACGGATCATGTAATCGGTATAACTGTGGACTTCTTTACAAGAAGTCATATATAACGGTAGTCCCTACTCGAGGGAAATCGGTAACGGTATGCTAGTTCTACCTTCCCACTAGCGAGGGCTATAACTATACTCTATAATCGGTAAATACAAGGTGCACCAGGTCTAACGAACCCGCCGTTAGCTACGGGATCCTTCAATGTCTACTCCCATTTATACTTGTCTCTGTAATCCGTATATACTCGTAGAAACTTTTTAAAAAAATATAGGGCATTTTGGTTCTTATCAAATCATATAATTTCTTTTCGATAACAGTAAATTCAAGTAACGGTAAAACAGATCTAGTGACAATGAAAATATTTAAAACCACGATATTCATCTCAAATAACTATTTCGGTATCATATCGAGTAAAGGACTTGTCCCACATGCAAATTCAAATCAGTTAGTAACATGTTCATAGTAAAATCATATGTAAATCATGCTAGTTGTAGAAATACAAATTGCGGTAAGATTACTACTCATAGTACTCGTGCCGAAATACTAACTGCTTCACCTCAAGCAACTCGTACAATTCCTCCAATCAATCTATAATTACATAATATCGATCATCTTGTTAATTTCTATGTTTAGGATAATTCATAGCTAATTTAGAATACCCAACCCTCGAGGTTCTATATTTGACTCTTAATTCGCCGAATTATATTTACCCGCATATGAGTAATTACTAATCTATCAACTCCAACCTATTCGTATAATTTACCCAGACTAATTCTTATTGGTATTTAATTTCTTATACCTTGTGAAACCCTTCAAATATATGAACTGAGATAAAAAAAATTATCAGAAGAAAAGAACCCAGATGAGAAATTCGAGTACTACCCGTAAGAAATAGTGCGTATTTAAAATTTCTCAAAGTTTTGGTTCCACCCTTTTTCTTCTTCTTCTTCTTCTCCCTTTTGAAATTTTGTTTTCTCGGCAAAACTGAAGCTTCTGCTTCAACGTAGCAGCAAACCAAAGGTTTGCCCTTTCTTTTGTTTTGGCAAAATGGGCTTAGGCCCTTTTTGCTTTATTTATTTGTTTTTTTTTTGAGTTATTTTGTTTTATTAATTTGCTCCCTCTTTTTTTCTTTTAGTTATTATTATTATTATTATTATTATTATTATTATTATTTTGCTAATGACCAATATACCCTTACTAAATATAGGGTATTACAGATATTTCCAGCATTCATGGGATTAAATTCCTATTTTAATTGGTATATTAATTAATGAGAACAAGTAACATAATAAAGAACTTTCTAGTTCTTTAACATTTACCCACGTGAATTCTCTTTTATTTTTGCACATCATACGTAAATTAACATGGCTAAACCAATTATGCCGACTGAATAAATTATCAATATTGATAAAGTTCAGATTTACACCATGACGTGTGCAATTATCAATAAACTCCAAGTTTATTATGATATGGGTTTTTTATATCAATAAATATCCACTTTATTGTGGTATTCTTTTATTTGTGTAGTACAAACTGGAGAATAAAGCAGATATCTTTTCACATACATATTACCCCGCTACAAGTTGTAGTAATAGAAGATATTAAATCTTTCCTTTATTTATAGTCTCAATATAATCAACCGCTTTCGCATATACTTTAGAAACTAAATAAGTTTCTTTGAGACTTACTACGATAATTTTATTTCTCCAAAATAGTAATAATTGGCTCTTCCAGAGCTCTCAATTAATTTGGTACTACCACATATTCATCAACATCAATATGGTGAATATCTCTTTTAAAGAGAAAGTTATACCATTATGATTATGGTCAAAATTGTATGCAAGTTCTGTTTCTTGCATTATCGTTGTCTTTTAATAATCACAATGCCAAAATATTTTGGCGTACAATAAGTACGTGATCAATGACCATTTATGCCATAATAATGACATTATCTTCTTATTTCCTCTCAAACCTCCTTCTATAGGTGAGTGTGGCATATACCACTAGCACGCTCATATTCTTCCAAAATGAATATGTATTCTTAAATCAGATGTTGTCACATTTACATCATGAATGGACCATAATCATCTATATGTGCTTTATAAAATCTCATGTCAAATCGATGACAAATATTTTCACAAGTGGGGGATTATTTTGAGAATCCTTATTATTCTCATTATCACAATGATGACGATTATAATTTCGTCTATTGTCACGTCCACATCCACTGATACATTCATAGTGATAATTTTGTCTTCTTTCAGACTTATCACATACTGCTATCACATTCTCTTAAGGGAATGAGAATGGAGCAAATTCGATGGGAAGGGTTTCCACTTTTTGTGCCCATAATCATACATGAATTTGATCATGGCAAGACATAGAAATTTTTATCACTTCAGGTGGTTATAATTTCTTACAAACTCCATTAGAGTTATAATCAAACTTTGTTGTCTTTGCTTGTATATGAAATCAAATTGTAGAATTTCAAGAATTTAAAAGAGAAAAATAAAGTAAAATACTTACCTTAAATCCAGAGTTTAATCATCAAGGAAGTTCATGAAATAATTGACAATCATTATGCTCAATCTCAAAGCTTCTACTCAATTGGTTAGAGTCTCGTGCTGATAACGTGTTATAAAACAATAAAAGAAGGAGAATAGTATTGCAGAGAAAAATAGGGAGAGAGAATTGTTATTAATTTTGGGATGAATTACAATGGAATAGAACCCTCTATTTATAGGGAGAGGGTGACTTAGTCACCAAGTAATAAACCCTAGAATCTCCCTAAATATTGACATTCACCATAAATAAAATTCTATTTATAACAATTTCAAAATTTTCACTCAGATCACTCACAAAACTTCAAAAACAACCCAAAATTTTATTCATGTCCAAACACAACTCTACTTTTCAAATACTATTTTCACTTATTTTATTTTATTTAGAATTTTACCATTCTTATGTCCAAACGCCCACTTAATTCCGCGGATAACCACAACGACAAGAAGGCAGTATGGAAGTTGCAATTTGCTAGAAAAGAATTTGAGGGCAACATACTGCATCTTGCATGTAACTGTTTAGGGGCCTGAGATGTTTTGTTTCATATTTGGTCATGTTTTGGCACACACAATAATATGGATAAACATGTCTAAAAAACTGGTATGTACTCCTCAATCATTAATCAGATATCTCGAGTTTAAACTAGATATAAAATCGACTTTGTTAGAAAGTTTTACTCTCAATGTGAACTTTTCGGTACGAATTCAAATTTAATATAGCCTCAATATGTGAGTACCGAGCACCAGATGAGGAATAAAAAAACATGTCCAATCTGGAAAATATGGGCGAATGGTGGTGTATCACACTTATGGCCACCGTCATCACCAAAATTCAGGATGGATAATCAAGTGGATGGCATACCTAGTAGAAACCTCCAAGTACATTGCCGCAAAGGGATCAGTGTTTAAGCTTTGGAACTACAGCAAACCCACAGTGCAATAATTTCTTAATTATTCACATGGAATTGGGTAATTTAAATCTTTTTTATTTTTTTGACCAATACGAGCTAAGCCATGTGAAGTAGGACCTCTCTCACATGAGACCGATAGTCCATAATGACAGCTGAACTGCGGTGGCAACATATAGCCAGAAGCTACTATAAATATATAACTTTTCCAGTGCAAACTTCAGAACAAGAACAAGTTTCAAATCAAATACCATTAATTAGTTCATTCACCTCAACAAATTCCACTTCAATCACAACAATAGTTACGTTCAATATATATCAAGAAGTCATGGGAATTATTCGTTTGCCATCTATGATTTCGGGTGTCAAACAATTCCACAAACTGCACTCTGTTCTTACTAGGAATCATAGTATTTCAGACGTTCCGAAAGGACATTTTGCAGTTTATGTGGGAGAAACAGAGAAGAAACGGTACGTTGTTCCAATTGCATACTTAAATCACGCTTCATTTCAGGAATTGCTGAGGAAAGCTGAAGAAGAGTTTGGGTTTCAACATCCTATGGGTGGTCTCACATTACCCTGCAATGAGGATGCATTTTTTCATCTCACTTCTCGATTGAACACTACTTTATGATATGAAGATATTTGATATGCATCATTCGACATATACAAGATTAGAGCTTAGTGTTTTCTCTTAATATTTTTTTCCTCTTGTTATGCAAGAGCTGTAAATTTATGCAAAGCCTTTCCACCAGCTCAAATTGTTTAAAGAGCCGAAAAGGAAAGATACATGAAATTTTTGCCATTCTCAGATGTCTTGAAAAATAGATTGCTTAGTTCTTTTAAGTATTTAAGTTATATAAACCGAAACTATTAAAATTTTTACAATTTAATATGTTATAACATGTTACTTATCATTTATCTTAGGTCACAACTTAAAGATTACCTATATACAGGCTACAATTAGTTGATAAATAATTTGATTGTATAAATATTTTTATATGTGGGTAAGAGCTTAATATAATTCTTGAACTGTTATAACTGATAAGAGGAAGAAGGACAACTGTTGCGGCCAAACGCACTCACGCAAGTGCACGTGATCGTCAAGTAATAAAGTAGTGAGTAGAGTATCGTTACCACGAGGACTTGTGATTAACTATTAACTAAATTAGACTATCCTAATTATCTATACAAGAATTAAACCTAGAAGTATTTGATTTTATACTAATTAAATAAAGAAATATAAATAATGAATTTTAAACAGAGGAAGAGTGGATTTTTATGATATCAATGTAATGAAAACGATCTAGGGTTATGGGCTATCTAACATTCCTATTGTATTCTTCAATTGAATTGACTAACTAATTTATCGAGTTTATTGGTTGACAGGGTTAATATTGCTCATAAGAATCTGTCGAGTTCTTACTCGCCTATTCAAGCTAACCTAACGCCTATATGTCTATGGAATTAGAATCAACAAGAACGCATTTATAATTCCTGTAAATCAACCAAGCAAGGCAATTAGGTATATGTCTATCCTAACCGCGAATCCGTTCCCCGAGGCCCAGGTTCAAGAACTTGCTCTACTCAATCCTATATGCAATCTAGAATTCCCGCTTTCGAGTTCAACTCTAGATTCGTAGATAGTATTCAATTGGTGATCAAGCAATCAAATAATTAAGTGCAGGATTGAATAAATAAACCAATATTATAAACTAAGAAATCAAAATCAATATCCGAATAACAATAGTCATGAAAGAACCACAACCCTAGAACGTGAAGTTTAGCTCCACATAGACATGGTAGCAAAACAACAAATCATACAAAGAAACATAAAAATTACAAAGTTTGGAGAAAGAAAAGATGAAACCCGGCCTCCACGGCGGCTCTGTGCTTGTGTTTTCCTCTCAAAAACGTCCTCCTCCTCAAAATACCGTTTTTCCATGTATATATACCAAGTAGGGTTGGACCCAAACAATTATACCTTCTCCAATGTGAAAAAGGATATTTTTTCCGGGTGACTAGCGCGAGCTCGCGCATGACTTCGCGCATGACTTCTGACATTCTGCCTCCAGCTCCTTAACTCGCGCGACTTCGCGCTAACTTCGCGCGTTCGCGCATTTTTCACCCTGTTCCGTTCCGAATTTGGAAAAACGTAAAACATGAAAGTTGTAGCCCTTTGAGTTATCTTTCCAACCATATATTGTGGAGCTAAAATGGAGTTCTGAGCGAAAAGTTATATCTATTTTACTAGACAGTGCGCAATCTGCCTACTGAAGTCTTCGTTTGCTCTAACTATCATCTATTGACCCCCAAACACGATGCCGGCTTAATTCCTTGAACTTTTACTCAAACTTTAAAGCTCCAAATCACTTGAATTCATTCCATAACATCTATATAGCTCGGAAATCACTCCTACAAGGCATAAAACACACCATTAGTGCAAAACAGTAGCGATTAAAGCTCAAACTCAATTAAAGTGCAGTAAATTAGAGTGTAATAATCTACTAAAATACGTAATTATAGCATAGCATCAACAACTTATTGCAATCGACGAAACTGTAGTAAATCAATCATTAATACAAGTGTGTCCAGTGAATAATTAAGAGCTAAATCCTAGCGACAGAGTGGTCGATAAACTATCAATAACTAATGACACACAGAACTATTATCCAATATAATCCAGTCGTTTCTTGATAAAAGGATCATGCTAATAACGTTGTTTTTGTTAGAATCGAAATAATCAGGTGTCATGCGGAAGCTAATAAAGCAAATCTTGAATAGCGATAAATCATACAACAAATGAGAAATCTACTAAAAGAGACACAAACATTTAACGTGGTTCGGTTAATTGACCTATATCCACGATGGAGATGAGCAATCTACTATATAAAAAGAGAGTACAAAATATCGAGAGAACAACCTCACGAAACGGCAAACACAAGTGACACACTAACACTTGTCCCGTAAAGTTCTCCCCCTAAACACGACTCTCAAACCCCATATGGCTACATTGTGGATGCTACTGAATGAGAAGGAAGGATCATTAATTTATAGAAGTTCAAACCTTTTCCTACAAGAAATGAACTAGGCAAATATGAGAGATTTATAATTTCCTTCTACGAGAGGGAAAACCCAATTATGGTAAAACATGTTACCATTTCATTCAAAAAATAGAAAAACCAAATGTGATAAGAAAATTAGGACAACTCCTAACAATTTTAATAGTCGGCGAATAATCAAATAAATTGGCAGAGCGCAACATGAAAATTTCACAGAATTGCTTAGGGGCAAGAGTTGTTGACTTGTTGCAAGGCTGTATGTTCTCTTTCTTTATCTGCAAGGAATATTTACGGTAAAAGCAGTGTATACAAAGTTTCATTTGACTAAAACTAGTACTTTACAATGTTGTTAAATGTATATATTAATGCTCTGGCACTAATTTGTGATATCGGTGGGTTATCTAGGTGACTAGGTTAATTTAAATGTACGACTGCCGCAAGTTGAGTCTGTTCACATTAACAAATTTATTTACATCTTGTTTGGATGGTTATTTCCCGTTGTATCATATTGTATTGTTATTTTACAACAACGTTTGTTTGATTGTTTCATTAAAATTGATTGTATTGCATTGTTAAATCTATTGTTCCGGAACAATGAAAAGTTCCCTTTTTTAAACAACCGATTTGGTGTGGTGGAATTGTTTCCTATTTTTCTTTTCAATTATGCCCTAACTTATTACTCTATAATTCTATTTTACCCTTTAACTTTTTATTTTATTTTAACTCCAAATCTCCAACCTATAACCTACTTTATTTTTTTACAAAACTTCTGCCGCCAACATTAAAGGTGGTTTGCTGTCTTCTGTTTGATTTTTTCTCCTATTTTGCTTTTAACTCAATTCTAATTAGTTGTGCTCCTTTGTTTTGCCTTCTTCTGTCTCGCTCTTTTGTTCTGCTTTCTTAAGGTGTTTTGCCTTCTTCTATTTTGTTTTTTAAAATTATTTTTATGCATAATTTTTGATAAATTTAATATTTAAACAATTGAGGGTATTTTAGTAAACTTATCAGTTACAGTACAATACGATACAGTCAAACCAAACAGCAAAATATTATTTAACAATAACAAACAATACAACCTATCCAAACATTGTATTTATAAAAAGATACAATACAATACATTATAAAACGACAAGAAACAATGATCCACACACGAGTGTTAATTCAGCTTTTTAGTAATCCTTAGTGATTACATTATTAATTCTACAAACTCTAAGTCAACTAGATCTGATTAAATTTAGATTTGAAATCGCTTCAATTTTTTAATCATGGATATCTGTGTCACAGATTCTGTAAGATTACTGTTAAGAAGACTTGCATTAGTTCCTCTTTCAATTATAAATATATATGGTGCTTTCCTTACATTGTATTATTCCTTTGGGCGATTTCTTCGTACTAACGTAATGCTGAATATATGATATGTTACGCGGAGGAATAAATGTACAACAAATATACAGATACAGGTATTAGTTCGATCTGGTCCAGTATATTTAATTAGTTCATCAATATTTCAGGAAATCATCGAGTTGTTCACTCTAATTTGTATGATCATCGGAATTCATGTTTGTTCACATTTGGGAATTCTTTTGTTGTCTTTGATTTCATTTAATATTCACAAGGATTATATTCATATTTTTCTTCCGCCTGTTAACTGGAATATGATGCAAAGTTAACTTTTGATACTTGTTTAAACTTCGTTGCTTGGATACTAAGGTAGGAAATACTTCTTTTATGCAAATTGAAATAGTTAGGAAAGCAACATAAAAATAAGAAAATAACACGCTATAGCCGCTCTCAAAATAGTAGCAAAAAAAAAAGATATATATATATATATATATATATATATATATATATATATATATATATACACACACACACACATTCTCTATATTATATATAAATTATACAAATTTTGTACACTTTTTTGACTACGAAATATAATAATTTCTGGTGCGAGTTAAAAGTGATAACAGCCCAATAAAAATACAATGCCAGACAGAAGGTAACTTGTTAGTATATAATTGGGGGCTATATGGAAGTACATGATGCAAATAGATACATATTTCAGAAAGTGGAAGTAACGGCTTTGCATGGGCAAGTCACATGCATGTGAGCAGTTATTTCCGCATAGGCAAACAATTATTTGAACGTCGTCAGAGACAGTTGCACCAAAAATAGTATTCTTCAGGTAAATGACTTGACAGCTACATGTACTTGTTAGGACGTGCAATTTGCTGATAACTGCAATGGGATATATGAAATATTAAGCAGGCAGGTATGGGAGTTGCAATTTGATATAAATAAAAGATTTGCTAAAATTCATAGAGGCTGAGACGGAAATCAGCCACTAGAGCTCCTTGAGAGCTTTAGAAGAAGAAGAAGAAGGGGGCAGTGAATTGAAATGAAAACCGTCTACTGTTTCATTGATCTTCAAGACTATATATACAACTGCTAACACACACCTTTTTTATCTACCACTAAATACTAACAATTAAATACAGCTGTCATTTCTAATTACCTAACAACTAACCTCTAACAACCACGTGCAGCACATGTAAGATACACTGCACTTCCTCACTATTAGTTTGGCCTCTCAACACTCTCCCACAAGCTGGAGGGTGTAAAATGTTAAGAACCCCCAGCTTGCTAAATGAACATACTGAACTTGGCCTAAGCCCTTGGTCAGAAGATCTACAAGCTGTACTGTAGTATGTACATATGAAGTCTCTACTAGCCCTGCCTTGATTTTGTCTCTAATGAAGTGACAATCTATCTCTATATGTTTCGTTCTCTCGTGAAAGATAGGATTGGCTGCAATTTGCATAGCAGCTTTACTGTCACTAAACACAGTCATTGGACTATGTATGCTAACTCCTAGCTCCTTAAACAGTCCATGTAACCAGGTTAATTTTGCCACAGCTGAAGCCATGCTTCTGTACTCTGCCTCAGCTGAACTTCTAGAGACTGTTTGTTGTTTCTTTGATTTCCATGAGACCAAGGAGTCTCCAAACTTGACTATGTATCCTGTCACTGATCTTCTTGTGTTTGGACATGCTGCCGAATCAGAGTCACACCAACATGTCAACTCCTGTCTAATTCCTGCCTTCAACCAAATACCTTGTCCTGGTGAATTCTTCAAGTATCTTACCAACCTTGTTGCAGCTTCCTAGTGGGATTTCTTGGGCATCTGCATAAACTGACTCAAGGTCTGAACTGCATAGTTAATGTCAGGCCTTGTGACAGTTACATACATCAGTCTCCTTATCAATCTCTGGTATAAATTGATGTCCTGTAGGGTTGCATCTCCTGTGATTCCTGTCATTTTATCATACTCCATAGTCGTTAATTTCAAATTAGACTCTAAAGGTGTCTTGGCTGGTTTTGCTGCAGTTAGTCCCATATCTGAGATCAACTCTAGCACATACTTCCTTTGGTTGAGAATCACTCCTGAGCTTGATCTTAGCACTTCAATGCCAAGAAAGTATTTTAATTCACCAAGATCTTTCATTTTGAATTTCTGATTCAACACTGTCTTTGCCTCATTAATCAGCTCAATAATGTTCCCCGTGATGAGTAAATCATCAACATACACTAAAACAATCACTATGTCATTAGACTTATTTAGTGTGAACAATGAATAATCATGACTGCTTTGGACAAATCCTGCATCCACCAATAATCTGTTAACTTTATATTCCACTGTCTAGATGCTTGCTTTAGTCCATATAAGGACTTGAGCAACCTGTACACCCTTGACTCCCCATGTCTTTTGAATCCCTCAAGCATATCCATATACACTTCTTCACATAGATCTCCTTGTAGGAAGGCATTGTATACATCCATTTGCCATAAGGTCCAGCCTCTAGACACTGCAAGTGTTATGACTGATCTTACTGCCACCATTTTAACAACTGTTGAGAAGGTATCATGATAATCAAGGCTTTTTTTTTTTTACTGTAGCCTTTTGCTACAAGTCTGGCCTTGAACCTCTCAATTTCTCCATTTGCTTGGTATTTGATCTTGTACACCCATTTTGAACCTATTGCATTTTTTCCTTTTGGAAGGTCTACCACTTCCCATGTGCCATTCTCTTCTAGTGCTTTGATCTCATGTTTCATTGCCTCTATCCTTCTGGTGTCTTGTGCAGCATCTCTGTAGCACTTAGGCTCCACCAATGTAGAGAACTTTGCAAGATAGGCTTGATATGTTGGTTTAATGTTGTCATAGGATAGGTGGTTGGAAATGGGATATTTACTGGTGTTTTGTTTGGTGGTTATATAATCCTTCATCTAAACAGGCTGTTTGGAATCCCTTGAAGACTTCCTGGTGACTGGAGCATGAATTTCATCTAATGAAACATGACCAGGATCAGTAAAAGATGTTAATGCGTCCTCATTGAAGTCATCTCCCCCTTCATGCTCCAGAACCAGGTCAAATGAACTAGGATCAATAGCAGAAGAGGTAGGTAAAGTGTCATTGTTATTGGAGGAGGCTGGTGAATTATGTGGTATGTCATGAGATATATGTGGAGAATTTGGTGTGGATGAGGTGGTAGGATTCCGTGGTGAGTTCTATGGTGTGTTATGAGGGATATTTGGCAGGGTGTGATATGTATTATGAGGTTGGTAAAGAGGTGAGGATTGATCTAGGTTGACAGTCTCATTTGTAAACTGTTTCTTTGAGTATGCAGTAGCAAAGGGAAATTCATCTTCTCTGAAAATCACATCTCTACTAACAAACAACTGATTTGTTTTGAGATCTAGGAGGAGGTAGCCTTTCTGCAATTCTGAATAACCCATAAGAGCAGCTGGCCTTGCTCTCTCTTCAAACTTGTCTCCTTTAGGAACTGTAGTTGCAAAGCATAGACATCTAAACACACGTAAATGATGCAGTGTTGCCTGCCTTTGGAACAATAGCTCATAGGGACTTTTGTTCCCAATTGCAGCAGAATGGAGCCTATTCATAAGGTAGACTGCAATCTTGATACACATACCCCAATATCTGATTGGCACTTTGGATTGAAATTTGAGTGCCCTGGCTATATTCAAGATGTGTCTATGTTTTTTTTCAACCACCCCGTTCTGTTGGGGTGTGTGAACACAGCTACTCCGGTGAAGTATGCCTAAATCCTGAAGTAAAGTATTGCACTGTGGGTTAAAAAACTCAGTGCCATTGTCTGTCCTAAGGACCTTAACCATGACACCAAACTGTGTTTTTACTATGGACAAGTAAGACTTAATGGCTACAATAGCTTCAGACTTAAGCTGCAACAAATAGATCCATGTATACCTACTGTAATCATCCACAACAGTCAAAAAATAATGCTTGTTCTCAAAAGTAGCTGTTTTATAAGACTCCCAAAGATCCATATGTACGCTGTCAAATGGTGCATCAGCTCTAGAATCACTACTGGGAAACATCAACCTAGCTTGCTTTGCCAAAGGGAAAATCATGCACTTATTCAATTGTGGACTATTTACATGATCATGTAACAACTTCATAGATTTCATCACTGGTGTAGATGGATGTCCGAGCCTGTTGTGCCATAAGCTGTTGTCCCCCTTTTGAATTGCTGCTATTATTGGATGTTGTATACTCTGCTTTCTAGTGTCTGCATCTTTGTATATGTACAAATCTCCTCTTTGCCTACCAATCCCCTTCACCCCCACCACTCAAAAGCTCTTGAAGGACATAGAAGCCAGGGAAAAAATTGACTGAGCATGACAGTTCTTTGGTAAATTTTGAGACTGATAGCAAGTTAAACTTGAAATCAGGGACCACCAACACATTGCTCACAACTGTGTTGCCAAATAAGGATGCACAACTAGTATGAGTAATATCTGCCCTATCTCATGTGGGTAAATGCACTTTAATATAACCAGATATTTGTAGACTATGATCACTATTTACCAAACTTTTCTTAGAAGCTACATGATGAGTAGCTCCAGAATCAACTATCCACTCATCATCACTTGATACTTTAGACATCATACAAATTGCATTACCTGTTGCATTGATATGGTTTGCCTCATTCCCTACTGTTCTTCAGTGGAATACTGAGCCTTGATTTCAGTTGGTCCTGTGTTTCTATAGTGCATCTGTGGTGGTTGTATATCAACATTTCCAGTCACATTGTTGATAGCATTGAAAGGCTGCTTACCATAACCTATCTGTCCACCATGATTAATTTGACCTCCTGATCCTCCAAGACCAGGCTTCAAATTTCTCTTAGACTTAAAATTAGGAGGATACCCTGCCAATTTGTAACAATTTTCTTTGTTGTGACCTTTCATATTGCAGTAATCACACTGCAGAAAAGGTCTCTTACCTTTGTAAGGCTGTCCACGAGTTAAATGCATAGCTAAAGGATCTGTATTAGCAGTAACTACATTTAGACCAACTGAATGCTGACTCTCATCCTCAATTATCATAGCATAGGCTTGGTTAAGTGTATGACAGGTTGATTTTAACAAAATCTGTCTCCTAGCTTGGTCATACGAGTCATTTAGCCCACTTAGAAACTGTAACAACCTCTGTTCATGAAAATGTTCTACTGATTTCTTAGATTTTGCATAGTAACAACCAGGAGGAGGAACCATGGCATCATATTCAGCCCAAAGGTCCTTCAATTTGGTAAAATATACTGAAACAGAGTTCGTACCTTTTGAGTGATTGGCTATTTATCGATGTACCTGAAAAATTCTCATGCGATTGACTTTGTCAAATCGCTTCTTGAGATCCTTCCACACGATGTATGAATCTGAAGCATACACAATTCCACTGAGTAGATCTTCAAAAACAGTGTTGATGGTCCATGAAAGGACCGTCGCATTGCAAGTTTCCCACTGCTCGTGCAATTCATCTTCAAATAGTTCCTTCTTACAGGTACCTAGAACGAACCCTAGCTTCCTCTTAGCTTGAAGAGCAATTCTCATAGATCTGCTCCATAAGCCATAATTTTCCAATCCGGTAAGCTTAATAGGAACGAGTATTAAACCAGGAGTATCATTCGGGTTCATGAATAAAGGATGCATGTATGTGAGTTTTTCCGTTGCCATAGCTGGAAATAAGCTCAAAAAATGTTGAGATTTACTGAGTGTTCTGTGTAATTAGCATGAAAAGAGGTAAAATACCAGAATCAGTCGCTCTGATACCATGCTAAAATTCATAGAGGCAGAGACAGAAATCAGCCATTAGAGCTCCTTGAGAGCTTCAGTGAAGAAGAAGAAGAAGAAGAAGGAGGCAGAGAATTGAAATGAAAATCGTCTACTGTTTCATTGATCTTCAAGACTATATATACAACTGCTAACACACACCTTTTTTATCTACCACTAACTACTAACAATTAAATACAACTGTCATTTCTAATTACCTAACAACTAACCTCTAACAACCACGTGCAGCACATGTAAGATACGCTGCACTTCCTCACTATTACTTTGGCCTCTCAACAAGATTTTTTTTAATATTGAGATAATTACATATATAACTGGGAATCTTACATAAATGTCCCAAAAAGATCTCAACTTACCAACCTCTTCCCAAAACTAGCCAAATACATAAAAATTAAAAACTCAAATAAATAAGTTTCTTTCTCTCCAAGAATCACACACAAAGATCTCTTTTCATATTTTTAAGCTTGATTAGCAACATTAGATGCAAGAAGGAAAGGAAATTTTATGGATGAGGTAGCAAATAAGGTGATGAATTCCAAAAATCTAAGCATAAAAGGACTTTTTTAAATGGATATGGTTGAGATTCATTGAAATCGTATAGATGAGTCAATATACAAAATTTGAGGAAGATTGGAGGTGATTTGGACTGACTTGGTATTAAAATTCGTAGTTAAAATCAAGTTCATTTTATTTGTGAGACATGTATCACGCATGTATCTCACACGCTGGTATACATGTGATACACATTTGATACAAATATGATACATGTATGATACACAAGTGATACACAATGTGATACACATATCACTTTTTTCATGTTCATCTTCTACTCTGAATTTTCAATTCAAACCATCTCAAAACTCCACCAAATCATCTCAAAACTGAGATTCAAGCTCCTTAAGATGTACCCAATCTATTCTAATAACACCCACTAAAAAGAAAGCAAAACTTAACCTTTTTTTGCTACAAAATAGCTAATTAGCTAATATTTATAATACTTTATAGATTGACCAATTTTTTTAATAAGCTACTTATAAATGGACCTAGCTAGTATTTCTGGTCTATGTTTTAACACAAACATTAATGAGATCTTTACACATATAACCAGCCGAATTCACTATTTATTTTTCGTAGTTCGTATACATGAATTATACACATATTATTTATAATTATATACATATTATATATGAGGTGTACATATATTATGTATAAGTCATCTATTTTTAGTTTAAACAGTTCAATAGATGATCATTTGAGTTAATTCTTCGAACATTTTAATATGGATGATAACATGTCCAAAGTGGGAGACAATTGGGAATGGTGTGGGAAACAATTAGGAATGGTGGTGTAGTCATCAGCTTACGACCACCGCCAACTAACAAAGCCACTGTTAAAGTTCTTATTATCTGCTACAATCTTTTTTATATTCCTACTACTTTGTAATAGTCTTTCTATATTATTGCGCGTAACTCGCAGTTCTTGAGGAAACTCAAAGCTATAGAGTATGGTGTTGGGTTTTGGATGTATTTAATTAATATATTAAATACTTAAAAGAGGGTGAATGGGAAATGGAGGGAAATGAAATTTTTGAGTGAAATTTTAAGTTCCCCCTTGGCAAATGGGCATTATCCCATATTGGAAGAGGAAGAGGTTTTTTATGGGTATATAAGCAATTGCTCTTCTTCTAGCTCTTAAAGAGTTGAGAAGAAGGCAAGCCTCGCGCCGTCGTCATCGTTGCTCGCTCGGCTCGGCTTCGGCTTCGGCTTCGGATTTGGTCAATTGATTGATTAACTTTTTGGACCAAATTTATTTGTTAATAGTAAAATATTAACAAAAATGTTATTAAATATTTGTGTTCTACCCTCTCTCTTCAATTTTCCCTCTTTATTGTTGAGTAAATGGCCATTTATGTAATGACATATATGCTGTGGGCGTTTTGCATAAACAGCCATTCTGAAGAGTTGCACCTCTTCAGATTTCAGCCCAACTTTGGCTATAAATACAACACTATTCTGCTCAGAATTTCACTACGATTTTCTGAGTTTCTTCTCCTTCTTCTGCATACTTTTAGCATCAAACAAAGCAAAAAGTAAGTGTGATTTGCTACCGAACTTTGTGTTCGCTGAAACGCTGGGGTTTGAAGTACCACTACACCAGTGTGTAATTCGTTCTATTCTGGGAGGAAATAATCCATAACCTTGGGTACTAGGAGGGGATTAAATTCCTTAAGGAAACACTGTGAATTCAGTGGGCTCGAATTGGTTTTATGTCATTTCTGTTTATGTTCATTTCTGTTTATATTCATTTATATTTCCAGAATTATTTTACAAATACAGTCTACTAACAAGAAATTAAATTCCTTAAGCTTGTTAGTAGACTGTATTTGTAAAATAATTCTGGAAATATAAATGAATATAAACAGAAATGAACATAAACAGAAATGACATAAAACCAATTCGAGCCCACTGAATTTACAGTGTTTCCTTAAGGAATTTAATTTATTTTCTGTATTTGTACTTACTGTTTCTGGAAGAGTAAAACCTTTGTGGTTTTGTACTCTATTAAAATCTACGTGATTTTAACGTTTGTGTCATTCTTTTACAGAAATGACTAATGAGAATGAGAACCAAGTTGTTCCAATGGTGACTGCCAATGCCTCAACAAGCCGAACGACACCGGCAGCATTGGCACCGGCGGAGAAACCCGGAAAATTTTCCGGGATTGATTTCAAGCGCTGGCAGCAAAAGATGTTCTTCTATTTGACTACTCTAAGTCTCCAGAAGTTCATCAAGGAAGATGTTCCTGTGCTGTCCGATGAAACTCCAGAAACTGAACGCTTTCTCGTGATTGAGGCGTGGAAGCATACAAAGATTTTTTGTGCAAGAATTATATTCTAAGCGGGCTGGAGGATGCTTTGTATAACGTCTACAGTGGCGTGGAAACGTCAAAGGAACTGTGGACTGCGCTTGAAAAGAAATACAAAACCGAAGATGCCGGGTTGAAAAAGTTTGTTGCTGCAAAGTTTTTGGACTACAAAATGGTAGATAGCAAGTCTGTTATTACCCAAGTCCAGGAATTGCAAGTGATTATTCACGATCTCCTTGCTGAAGGTATAACTCAAATTAATATTGATGTTGAAAGTAGTAATCTTAGTATTTTTACTAATAGAAATTTCATTGAAGGTCTTGTTATCAATGAAGCATTTCAAGTAGCAGCGATGATTGAGAAGTTGCCTCCTTTTTGGAAGGACTTCAAAAACTACTTGAAACACAAACGCAAGGAGATGTCCCTTGAAGATCTCATTGTTCGGTTGAGAATCGAAGAGGACAACAAAGCTGCTGAAAAGAGAGGCCGTGGAAACTCAACAATAATGGGAGCAAATATTGTTGAAGAGAATAAAAAGAGGAAGAAGGCTTCTGGACCGAAATACAACCCAAGCAAGAAGCGGTTCAGTGGAAACTGCTACAATTGTGGAAAAACTGGACACAAATCTACGGAGTGTCGTGCTCCGAAGAAAGACAAGAAGAAGGGTCAAGCAAACATGGTTGAAAAGCATGATGATGTTGATGATTTATGTGTCATGCTTTCCGAATGCAACTTGGTGGGCAATCCTAAAGAGTGGTGGATTGATTCTGGAGCCACTCGCCATGTTTGTGCTGTTAGAGAAGCTTTTGCTTCTTATGCTCCTGTTGGACCCGATGAGACGATTTCTATGGGAAATGCTTCAAAGGCGAAGATTGAAGGATGTGGGAAGATATTTCTCAAAATGACTTCCGGCAAAGTGGTGTCTTTGAACAACGTCCTTCATGTTCCCGAGATAATGCTGAGTTCTTTGAAAATATATATCCGTATAAAAAGGAATGTGAGTCGATTGGTGAAGGATCTAAACGACCTCGGGAAGAAACAAAAGAAAGTACACTTAACCAGGAAGATCCAAGACGTAGTAAACGTCAAAGAACGTCTACGTCATTTGGATCAGATTTTGTGACTTTCTTATTGGAAAATGAGCCTCAAATATTTAAAGAAGCTATGTTTTCTTCGGAATCATTGCTATGGAAAGAGGCAGTCAATAGTGAAATAGAATTCATACTGAACAACCATACATGGGAATTGGTTGATCTTCCTCCTGGAAATAAACCGTTGGGTTCTAAATGGATCTTTAAGAGGAAAATGAAAGATGATGGCTCTATTGACAAGTATAAGGCAAGACTTGTGGTCAAAGGGTATAGACAACGAGAAGGTCTTGACTATTTTGATACATACTCTCCGGTTACAAGAATTACATCCATACGAACGTTAGTAGCGTTAGCTGCAGTTTATGGTCTTGAAATTCATCAAATGGATGTTAAGACGGCCTTCTTAAATGGAGAGTTGGAGGAAGAAATCTACATGGAACAACCTGAAGGGTTTGTGGTTCCAGGTAAAGAAAAGAAGGTCTGTAGACTTGTTAAGTCCCTTTACGGATTAAAACAAGCACCCAAACAATGGCATGCTAAATTTGACCAAACAATGTTGTCAAATGGATTTAAGATAAATGAATGTGATAAATGTGTGTACATTAAAAATGTTCCAAATCACATAGTCATTGTTTGCTTATATGTGGATGATATGCTCATAATGAGTAATGACATTGCCAACATAAATGCTACTAAGCGTATGCTAACTAGCAAGTTTGATATGAAAGACTTGGGAGTTGCTGATTTAATTCTGGGAATTAAGATCCATAAGACTTCTCAAGGTCTAGCATTGTCACAATCTCATTATATTAAGACAGTACTTGAAAAATTCAAGCACTTGGGCTTTAAAGTTGCAAAGACTCCTATTGATGTGAATCTTGCATTAGCAAAGAACAAAGGCCAGAGCATATCACAATTGGATTATGCTCGTGTGTTGGGTTGCTTAATGTACATCATGAATTGTACACGACCAGATATAGCTTGTGCTATAAGTAAATTGAGTCGATATACGAGCAATCCAGGCCAATCTCATTGGATGGCCATGAAACGAGTTTTGGGGTATTTAGTACATACCCAGGACTTTGCTTTGCACTACAATAAATATCCTGCGGTCATTGAGGGATACTGTGATGCAAATTGGATCACCGGATCAACTGATTCCAAGTCCACAAGTGGATATGTATTCACTATTGGTGGAGGAGCGGTATCTTGGAAGTCATCCAAACAAACTTGTATTGCTCGATCTACAATGGAGGCTGAGTTCATAGCCTTGGATAAAGCCGGTGAAGAAGCTGAATGGCTCCGAAATTTCTTGGAAGATATTCCATTTTGGCCCAAACCGTTGGCACCAATATGCATACATTGTGATAGTCAAGCGGCAATTGTAAGTCTCGCCATATACGACGAAGACATAAAACCGTTAGACAATTACTCTCTAGAGGAATTATCACGATTGACTATGTAAAGTCAAGTGATAATGTGTCGGATCCACTTACAAAAGGCCTAACAAGAGAGGTAGTTGAGAAGTCATCAAAGGGAATGGGACTGTGGCCGAGAACAAGTCATAGTGGCGGTAACTCTACCTAGAAGACTAGAGATCCCAAGATCTAGGTTCAAGGAGATCAAACAAAGTCATTTATGACGGTTCAACATTGTCAACTAAACTTTTGGTCCATTCTCGTGATGAGACAATGTTCAGTACCAAGGATAAAGCATTAAGGCTTTTTAATGATTTCTAAATTTGATACAGGGTATATCAAATAGTGTATCTACGGGATGACACGTTTAGGAATCACCTATGTAAGTGTAAAGTGTTAGCCGCTTCAAGGAGAACATTGTAAGGCCAGTTCTCTACGCACTTATGAAACCAGGCGGTGTTCATGGCTGAAACGAACACAACAATGAGAACCAAAGACGATTAAGGGTTGGTTGTGTGACTTGTGGTTGTCTAGGTATACACTAAAGTTCGACGGTTCAAAGATATCAAATCTACCGATTGATCGAGTATATCCGACATAAGTTCACTACGGAAAGTTCAAAGGGAAACCTATATCCAGATGCATAATTAATCCTTACTTGCGAATCACACAGTTTTTCATGCATACTTCCGTGATATAGCCATTCCCCATTCATGTGGGGGATTGTTGGGTTTTGGATGTATTTAATTAATATATTAAATACTTAAAAGAGGGTGAATGGGAAATGGAGGGAAATGAAATTTTTGAGTGAAATTTTAAGTTCCCCCCCTTGGCAAATGGGCATTGTCCCATATTGGAAGAGGAAGAGGTTTTTTATGGGTATATAAGCAATTGCTCTTCTTCTAGCTCTTAAAGAGTTGAGAAGAAGGCAAGCCTCGCGCCGTCGTCGTCGTCTCTCGCTCGGCTCGGCTTCGGCTTCGGCTTCGGCTACGGCTTCGGCTTCGGCTTCGGCTTCGGCTTCGGCTTCGGATTCGGATTCGGATTCGGATTTGGTCAAATGATCGATTGATTGATTAACTTTTTGGACCAAATTTATTTGTTAATAGTAAAATATTAACAGAAATGTTATTAAATATTTGTATCCGTTTTTCTGTTTTGGTAACAGAAAAGTAACTACCCTCTTCAATTTTTCCTCTTTATTGTTGAGTAAATGGCCATTTATGTAATGGCATTTATGCTGTGGGCGTTTTGCATAAACAGCCATTCTGAAGAGTTGCACCTCTTCAGATTTCAGCCCAACTTTGGCTATAAATACAACACTATTCTGCTCAGAATTTCACTACGATTTTCTGAGTTTCTTCTCCTTCTTCTGCATACTTTTAGCATCAAACAAAGCAAAAAGTAAGTGTGATTTGCTACCGAACTTTGTGTTCGCTGAAACGCTGGGGTTTGAAGTACCACTACACCAGTGTGTAATTCGTTCTATCCTGGGAGGAAATAATCCATAACCTTGGGTACTAGGAGGGGATTAAATTCCTTAAGGAAACACTGTGAATTCAGTGGGCTCGAATTGGTTTTATGTCATTTCTGTTTATGTTCATTTCTGTTTATATTCATTTATATTTCCAGAATTATTTTACAAATACAGTCTACTAACATATGGTACATAAAAAAATTGGTCTTTAATATTTTTCAATTTAGAAAATTAACAAACGCTTTAATTATTTTTCAGTTTTACTCTTACTACTTCAACCGGCAACAACAACAACAACAACAAACCCAGTGTAATCTGGGGAGGGTAGAGTGTAGGCAGACTTACCCCTACCTTTAAAAAGGCACAAAAGTTTTTTCCAGTAGACCTTTGGCTCAAGAAGGAAAAAGGGGACGGACAATAACAAGCAAACCAATTGACAACCGAAACGAAAATACAAAAATAACACTATATAATTCAATCGAAAAACTGAAACAAAGGCAGCAACAAGTAATAACAGATGCCTTGTACTCGTTTAAGAAAAAAATATAGACAATCTTGCAAAATAACCTTATGACTAATATATTATTATTGAGTGTACCAATATCTTAAAGGGATTTTACACAAACAGCGAGTCGAATTCATTGTTTATTTTTTTAGCCAATATATATAAATTATACAATGATTATACATATATTATATATGAATTATACATACATTATATGTTCGCTACTTGGGTAGGCGACTATTTCAGTTAATTCTTCTATTTTAAACAACATATAAAAATGATCGGAGCGACAATTATGACTAGTGGCCTCATGGTACGTACCAGCAAGTACCTTTTCCAGAGTTTCTGCATTGTAGGAACTGAAATTCACACAATTTGTTGTTAAAACTTTTCCATTACACGACCACCTATTTCCGAGGCATCAAGTTTTTGAATTATACATCAGCCTAGAATTAAATATAGTAGTAGGAAAACGAGTGAGCTCTTTTGCCACTTAAGGCTGATGCATTTAGCATTCACAGGAATTAATTATGTAAATTTAATGTCTTATTTAGTCTATATTACCAAAGCCATGTGAAGTAGGGACCCATAGCCCATAACAACAGTTGAACTGCGGTGGCTAACGTATGCAAGCCGCGCGCTAATATAAATACAACATTTCCAGTGCAAACAATTATCAAACACCAATACTTCAATTCAATCTTATCATACACTAATATACTTATTTACAATATCAAAAGAGTGATAATAATGGGTATTCGTATGCTAAATATGATTTCCAGCGTCAAGCAATTCCACAAACTGCACTCTGTTCTTACTAGGAATCATAGTATTTCAGACGTTCCGAAAGGACATTTTGCAGTTTATGTTGGAGAAACAGAGAAGAAACGGTACGTTGTTCCAATTGCATACTTAAATCACGCTTCGTTTCAGGAATTGCTGAGGAAAGCTGAAGAAGATTTTGGGTTTCAACATCCTATGGGTGGTCTCACTTTACCTTGCAATGAGGATGTATTTTTTCATCTCACTTCGCAATTGAACAGTTTATGATCATATGAAATGAAGCAGCATTATAGACTAGGTCAGAGCTTAGGATATTTTTCTCTTTTATTTTTTTCCTCTTGCCAAGCGAAGCAAGAGCTGTAAACTTATATACAAAGCCTTTTCTACCGGTTCATATTGTTGAAAGAACTGGAAAGGAAAGCGTATAATCAAATTTTGACTATGTTATCTTTGAAAATGGAATGCCTATTTCATTGAAATTGTTTCTGCAGACAGCGAACCAGTACTCCACATTGAGCAATGGAACTGTGCAAGTAGCATTTATTGACTGTGTTATAATTCCATTAGTTATGAAATATGATTTGCGTTGTGAAAATCACCTATACACCTTTCTAAATTGGGCTTATATATACCTTAGAGTCAGAAGAAATCAGCATTTGCATCAGCTTTGAATGCACAAAGTTTAAGGATATATCTTCATAGGTACCAGGTTTGTTAAAATCATTAAAACTTACTTAAACTAGAACTTATTAAT
>NW_017673520.1:88577-97982 GCF_001879085.1 Nicotiana attenuata | reverse complement strand
TATTTATCCTTCATCTGGAGTAATGTTTAGCCCACTAGATCAATGTACAAGCTCGAACACTGGTCTTAGTTGTTCTTATTTGACAAAACTTCAGAACTTTTTGTCA
This sequence comes from Nicotiana attenuata, assembly GCF_001879085.1. Taxonomy (NCBI): domain Eukaryota; kingdom Viridiplantae; phylum Streptophyta; class Magnoliopsida; order Solanales; family Solanaceae; genus Nicotiana; species Nicotiana attenuata. The sequence continues at coordinate 97,876 of NW_017673520.1, read as the reverse complement.
CGATATAGGATTAGTATTTCGTATGCAGGACATATCAGATATAGTTCCTTTGGTTCAAGTTCAGATGTTTATAGTTAATCCAATTCTCATAGATAGAGAGCTACTTAAAGAATCATTTTTTACTTTAGGAGCTCCTGGCAAGCTGCAACACAAGTTAACAGTGCCCACATGCCAAGCTGTCAGCATAATTTTGTCTAGGATTTCTGAGACCTCAACTCATAAATTTTATCCAAGAGTTAAGATTATTAGCCACATTTATTGGATTAAGTTCAGGGCCATGTTTGGAAGAACCTGCAGCACCATCCCACTTCCTTTTGTTCTATTGGTATGTGGTGATGGATAAATCCATATTTTTAAGGAATAAATGCATACCAGAACACCAAGTTAAAGGTAGGGCCTATTGTCTTGAACCAGTGTGACCTAGAGTCATCAATACTTTGGCAATGAGTTGAAAGGCAAAACCATGTTACTTCAGGTGCTATTGTCTTCAGCTGGTACCCACAGAATTACTCTTCACCACTGATTATCTTAGTTGCCATTTGGCCTATATAAACACTTTCAAGAAGATGTCTACCACGTCCACAGCTCTGAGCAAAATTTGAAGAATTCAAAGCTTTCTCTGCTTTTGAGGTCTTTAGCAGTTCATTTTTTCTTTCCTCATCTATAGTAAAGCTAAAAGAATCATGGCTGTTCGTTTGCCTCGTATAATCAAGAAGTCTTCCACAAATGGAGACGTTCCAAAAGGCCACTTTGCTGTATATATTGGGGAGAAGCATAAGAAGAGATTTGTGATCCCTATATCATTCTTGAGCCAACCCTTATTTCAAGATTTGCTTAGTCAAGCTGAGGAAGAATTTGGCTTCGATCATCCAATGGGCGGTCTCACAATTCCTTGCAGAGAGGATGTCTTCATCGACCTTACTTCTCGTTTGAGGAACTGAGACAGAAACTAGTCTTCACAATTTTGTAAAGGAGGATCTGCACAGTTTGTATAGATGAATAGTACTGTAGTTAGAATGAGGAACGTTAGTGAACTTAACTCCACAAAGCCTGTTTTGTTATTCATGTCAAAGAGATGAATGACTCTTTTACTTTTTTCTGCTTCAAAGATAATCAAGTACTGAATTTTTTCCACTTGATGGTTCCATTCACTGTGCATTGGTATTTCTTTTACTTGCGATTCCATATACTCAAGTTCCCGTGTTTTTCTCCTTACAAAGGCGAAAAGGATTGGCTTTCCCTATGATGTTCCCACTCCACTACATAACAATGTGCTCGAATGCATTTCTGACTTATAAGCCACAGTGTAATCCCATATGTAGTTAATCAACAACAACAACAAACTCACTGTAATCCCATATGTAGTTAATTTATTCTAATTCACGAGTTCCAAACAGACCTTCATATGATCGTATTTTCTCTAACAGTTTAAGCTTATAGGCGACACTACTAGAAACTCACTATTTTTCGACTACAAAATAGTCAGAAAGTAGTCGAAAAAAGTTTGTAACAGCCCAGCCTGTTAGTGATATTGTCCGCTCTGGGCCTGGGCCCTCACGGGTTTAAAATGCGTCACTAGGGTTTAAGGTTTGTTAACTTATATGCCCAGCATCCCTCTTCTACTCTACACCTCCCAGACACACACACACTATCTTCTCTTTCTTTCACTCTATATGTAAACAACTCAAATGTGCTCTTTCTTTTAGCTCTCTTTACAAAGAACCCTTTTCAGAAATGGCCTTTTGTTTCTCTCTCTACCTTGTTTATTCCTTCTCTCTCTCTCTTTGGTGGATAAATAATATTTTATGTATATAATATGATGTGTTTTTCCTTTTCTTGGGTTTTATATTCTCTGTCTGTGGCTATGGCCTAGCAAAGTTGACCATTGAGGTGATACTTAAAATCGGTGCTTAATATTATGTACTTATGATTAATAATACATACTAGTATTAACTAGTTTTCTACTATTTTATTCTTTTTAACCTTCTTCTGCTATTGAGGAAAAGGGTTTTGTCTTAGCAACTGTAGCGGACGCTCTGACAAAGTATGGAAATACCCCGCAACACATATCAACGGAGGAAGATAGAATTATGTATTGGAAAACACCTCCGACTTTTATTTTGCAAGTTTTTATTAAAAACAAATCGGGAAAAATTTGCAATGTGGTCTATCCCCATTATTATGTAATAACTAAACTACTATGCCTTTAATATATAGACTCCCATTTCATTAGCAAAAAAAACTGTTAATATGATCAAATGATACCCTTAGGGCTCGTTTCTGTTAATCAACAACAACAACAAACTCAGTGTAATCCCATATGTAGTTAATTTATTCTAATTCACGAGTTCCAAACAGACCTTCATATGATCGTATTTTCTCTAACAGTTTAATAGGCAACGCTACTAGAAATTCACTATTTTTCGATTACAAAATAGTCAGAAAGTAGTCGAAAAAAGTTTCTAACAGCCCAGCCTGCTAGTGATATTGTCCGCTCTGGGCCTGGGCCCTCACGGGTTTAAAATGCGTCACTAGGGTTTAAGGTTTGTTAACTTATATGCCCAGCATCCCTCTTGTGTTTTTGCCGATGTGAGATTCTGGCTAAAGACTGAGGTGTTACATACACCCTTTCTTATGGACACACCCCCTCTTCCTCGTTGAGGTTTGCCCCACCACATGAGATTTGCCTAGACTCAGCACTGAGGTTTGCCCCGCCTAACCGGGATTTGCCTAAACTCAGTTGAACTCTGACCCACCATCGGCATGGCTGACACAAGAGTGGCTCTGATACCATCTGTAACAGCCCAGCCTGCTAGTCATATTGTCCGCTCTGGGCCTGGGCCCTCACGGGTTTAAAACGCGTCACTAGGTTTAAGGCTTGTTAACTTATATGCCCAGCATCCCTCTTGTGTTTTTGCCGATGTGGGATTCTGTCTAAAGTCTGAGGTGTTACAAAGTTAGGTCGGAAAAAATTTTCCGACTACAGTAGTCGTAGTTTTTCCGCCAAAAATTAGAAAATGGAGCTATTTTCCTACTGAAGTAGTCGGAAAATAAAAAAAATTATTATTTATTTTAAAAAATATCTCCGACTACTGTAGTCGGAATATTATATAAATAATAATTATTTATTAGTTATTTTATTTTATTTTCCGACTACAGTAGTCAGGAAATGCATTATCTGGGCTCATTTTCCGACCACTGTAGTCGGAAAATCATTATGCCAGGGCACTTTTTTCGACTACAGCAGTCGAAAAACTGGGTTGATTTTTGGCAGAAAGCTGCCATTTTATTAGCATACCACCTGTCAAATGACCAATACTATAAACAACCAATGCAACAAACCAATTCCAACTAAACAACCTAATAATCAAACCAACCAATTCCAACTTCAACAAACATTCATTCTGTTACAGAATAATTAGTGAGATGTAAATAGATTACTTTCCATAGATAGATGACTCAATTATAGGAGCTGATCCTTAGGATATTTTCTTTAATTTTATTTGATTTAGTTTCCTTTGATAGAGTCTTGTGTAAGTGTATAAATCTCTTGTATTCATGAATAGAAATACAACAAGTTATTCTCTTTGATTACATGGTATCAGAGCAAAGGTTGCCTCTTCGCCGAGGTTGAGCCGTCTCCGTCGCCGGCAGCAGGGTTGCTTCGCCGGAAGTTAAGCGGCAACTCTGTTTGGTGGTTCTGACATGAAAATCAACCACCAACCACTGACTCATTAAGAATCGCAACACTCAGATCTTTAAGAATCAGGTGGCCGAAGATAAACGTGTGAAGTTCACTTCACGCGCCGGCAAACTCATTCGGACCAAGATTCTCCGGCGAGCCCGTGAGGGCGCGTCGAGATTCAAACTGTGAACTGTTTTTCTTTGACGGCATCACTTTGCAGTCTCCGAGAGGTATCTGGTGGTTTCTGTTCAAAAGGACCACGGGTTGAGAGAGTTTAGTTTGGGCAGCTTTGTTCTTTTGGTGTTCGCTATCTGTCAGGTTCCTTCAGTATTGTTTCTTTGGTGAACTATATATTTGATACTCTATTTGTTGAGTAGTTTTCCAGATATCTAATCTAAATTCAAGAGTTGCTTCAGTAGCATATTGCTAAGAGATTAGTTTGCTTTTTCTTTCGGAAATTCAAATTGTCCCTGTTTTTGCTCGAGCAGATCTGGTTAGATCCTTTTGCTTCATTTTTGTTACGGTTTCTCACATCGTTGAGTGTTGTTTGGAGTTTTTCTTTGCGGGTCAGACTATTATTCTATGATTTGTTGATAACCGGTCTTATTCCAGTGAAGCTTTGTTGGAATTAAGGAAAACAATTATTATATCCTGATTGGTTGAGACTTTGGCTTGGCCTCTCTCTGTAGCTCTGTTTTGTCCCTATTGAGGAGTTGATTTACTACAAAGCTTTGTCAGTTTCTTTGATCGTGAGTTTTAGTTGGAAAAAAATGGCTATAAAAGGTAAGCAAGAAGGAAATAATGCTACAACTCCTAGTCCAACAATCTTGGTTTCGGATGAGTTTTTGAAATTCCTTCAATGTCAGAAATCAATTAAGGAATCTTCTTTAGTTACTCCTTTTGATGGGTCAGATAAAACATGTCTTATCACCTCTTCAAATAAATGGGTGACTGATTCAGGTGCCACAAATCACATGACAGGTAATCCGAATAGTTTTTCTAGCTTTCGGTCACACAAAGCACCCTCTCCAGTTACTGTAGCTGATGGATCAACTTGTAGCAGTGTTGGATCTGGGACTGTTAAACCAACTTCCTCTATTACCCTGTCATATGTCTTAAGTCTACCAAATTTGGCCTTTAATTTGATTTCTGTAAGTAAAATCACTAGAGACCTTAATTGTTGTGTCGCATTCTTTCCCTATCATTGTGTGTTTCTAGATCTGACAACGAAGCAGGTTATTGGTAAAGGATATTTATCTGGTGATCTACATCCTTGATGAATGGAGCCACAGTCTGTTGCATGCTCTAGTGTCGTGTCTCCTTTTGAAGCACACTATCGATTGGGACATCCCTCTCTACCTTTATTGAAGAAGCTCTGTCCTCAGTTTTAGAATATTTCTTCATTGGACTGTGAGTCATGTCGGTTTGCAAAACACCACCGCAGCTCAAAAGCTCCAAGGGTTAATAAGCGGGTTGAGTCAGCTTTTGAGTTAGTTCATTCTGATGTTTGGGGACCATGCCCTGTAGTTTCTAAAACTGGACATAAGTATTTTGTCACTTTTGTAGATGATTTTTCTCGAATGACTTGGATTTATTTTATGAAGAGTCGCTCTGAAGTGTTTACTCACTTTTGTGTCTTTTATGCTGAAGTCAAAACTCAATTCAATACTTCAGTACGTATTCTAAGGAGTGATAATGCTAAAGAATACATGTCAGAATTGTTTCTGTCTTATATGAGACAACACGGTATTCTCCATCAATCTTCATGTGTGGATACACCTTCCCAAAATGGAGTTGCTGAGAGGAAGAATAGGCATCTACTTGAGACAGCTCGGGCACTTTTGTTCCAAATGAAGGTTCCTAAACAGTTTTAGGCTGATGCAGTCTCAACGACTTGTTTTCTGATTAATCGGATGCCATTTACTGTGCTCGTTGGTGCTGCGCCTTATAGTATTCTTTTTCCTAACAAGTCACTATTTCCGGTAGAGCCTAAGGTATATGGAAGCACATGTTATGTTCGCGGTGTTCAACCATCTGTTACTAAGTTGGATCCCAAGGCATTGAAGTGTGTTTTTTTGGGCTATTCTCGTCTTCAGAAGGGGTATCGGTGTTATTCTACTGAACTTGGCAAATATCTGGTCTCAATTGATGTGGTATTTTCAGAGATGACACCATTCTTCTATGCACCTCCTATTTCTACGGGTCAGGGGGAGGATGATGAGTGGTTAGTCTATCAGGTTACCCGTACTTTGACAGAACAATCAAATAATGTTGTTCCTCCATCTCCCAGTTCTTCTATTCAGAACCAATCGATTATTCTGCCCTCTGAACCTGGCCCATCTACGGTAGAAAGACCGCCAATTTTTCAAGTTTACTCAAGAAGAAAAGAGACCGATGACACATGTCGTGCACCACCTTCTTCGTCATTAGATCCTCCGCCACCTGATCTTTCTGAAAACCTTGACCTCCCTATTGCTCTTCGTAAAGGTACGCGTACTTGCAAATCCACATATTCCATTGCTAATTTTGTCTCCTACGACCGCTTATCCTCTACGTCTAGATCGTTGATTGCCTCTCTAGACTCCATCTCTGTACCCAAAAAGGTGAAGGAGGCTTTGAATCATCTTGGATGGTCTAATGCGATGCTTGAGGAAATACACGCCTTAGAGGAAAACCACACGTGGGATTTGGTGGATTTACCGAAGTGTAACACTCCTCAAATTTATATAAATTTCAAGACTCGCTAAATATAGAATTTAATTTTTCCCCTTAAATTATACTTCTACGGATTTAAACCATTGTGAGTAATTTTGAGTTACATCTATATTTATAAATAAGTGGCTATAAAATTAGGGAATATTAATAAATTTAATATTATTAATTATTAAAAGTAGGTATCATTAATTACTAGTTAAGTAAAAAAATAATAATAAAAAAATGAATAAAATAACCAAAGCCCTTAAGCCCATAAAAGCTGTTGAAAAGCGTAAGCAGGCTTAAAGCCTTAAAACTTCGGAAAAAAAAAAGAAACTCCAAGCAGACTTCTTCTCAAAAAAAGAAACTCCAAGCAGACTTCTGCGTATAAGAAACAGACGCACGTCCCAGCGAAAATACTCACGCAAGCAACGGAAAATTCTAGGGTTCATACCAATCACTAATTCTTGAATTCAGGTATGTCAATTTTCCTATTGTCAATTATCCTACAGTGGTAATATGTAAGAATTGAATAGCTAATCCCCTTCTTCCTCTATATCAACAGTAAATTACATGTTTAGGTGTGAAACCTTAAAAATTATTTAAAATGCACTGGTTGTTGTAGAATTAATTATTTGACGGGTATAAATTGGACTGGAGTCTACGTATTGGCTCGAGAAGTTTTGAGGTGAGTTGATATAACGCTTTACTAAAGTGGTTTAACTCACAAAAGCACGCACACAAGGTGTTTGATGAATTGCATAAAAGAGTTAATATATACTTAATTGGAGTAGTAAGTACTTATTAGCTTAGAATTATTTTCTAGCTAAAGTTTAGATGATTATTTTGATATATGTGCATAAATTTCATATTTCTATGTTTTCTTATATGCCATTTTCATGTTTAAAATTCATGAAGGATCAAGAATCTTTATAGATACTTTTGAATGTTTATTTCATTCTTATTCCATGCCTTACATTTAAGGACAATATGAGTATGTATAAAAGATTTAGACTTGAAAAGTCACAAGAAGAAGTTTTAGAAAGAAAAGATTTTTGGGAGTATCCTTTATTCTGAGAAGGGGTCATCGTCCAGGCCTAGGGTCCTGACCAAGGCGTTGACTTTCTGAAACTACTTGTGCCAAAGTAGGGAGCACACGAGCCGAGGGGGGTCTCGTTGCTGAGAATTTACTTAGCCATGCTAAGGTATGAGACATGAGCGCTGAGAACCATGAAGTGAGTGGCACCTCGTGGATTGTGCCTATTCGATCAGGTTGGGATCGAACCCGTGCCGATCACAAGGTGACTGAGACAGAATTAAGTCAGGATAGTTGGAAGTTGAATGATCGGTTATGTATGCCTGATGTAGATGGTCTTAGGAAGGCCATAATGGAGGAAGCTCACAGTTCGAGGTACTCTATCCACCCAGGTGCTACCAAAATGTATCTAGATTTGAAAGAGTTGTATTGGTGGAAAGGCATGAAGAAACAAGTAGCAGATCATGTGGCTAAATGTTTAAATTGCCAGCAAGTCAAAGCTGAGCATCAGAGGCCTGGTGGCCTAGCTCAAGATATAGAGATACCACAGTGGAAGTGGGAGATGATTAATATGGATTTCATAGTGGGTCTACCTCGCACGTACCGCAAACATGATTCAATTTGGGTTATTGTAGACCGACTGACAAAGTCCGCGCATTTCCTACCAGTAAATACGACAGATTCCGCAGAGCAGTATGCGCAGTTAAACATCAAAGAAATAGTCCAATTGCATGGTACTCCAGTTTCAATCATATCTGACAGAGGCCCTCAGTTCACGGCGCATTTTTGGCAGGCATGTAAGAAAAGATTAGGTACCAAGGTTAATTTAAGCACCGCTTTCCATCCACAGACCGATGGCCAGGCAGAAAGGACCATTCAGACTCTCGAAGATATGCTGCGTGCGTGTGTTATAGATTTTGGAGGTAATTGGGATGATCACTTGCCACTTATAGAATTTGCTTATAATAACAGCTATCAGGCCAGCATTGGTATGGCTCCTTATGAAGCGTTGTATGGGCGAAGATGTAGGTCTCCAGTGGGTTGGTTTGAACCAACAGAGGTGTTATTGATTGGTCCAGAGTTTGTTTGTGAGGCCTTAGAGAAAGTCCAGCTAATCAGGGAAAGACTAAAACCGGCTCAGAGTCGTCAGAAATCCTATTCCGACAAGAGGCATCGTGAGTTAGAGTTCATGGTTGGTGATAAGGTGTTTTTGAAAGTTTCACCAATGAAAGGAGTTATAAGGTTAGGTAAGAAAGGGAAACTTAGCCCTAGATTTATCGGACCTTATGAAACTCTAAAAAAGAAAGGAAACGTGGCTTATAAGCTAGCGCTACCCGTTGAGTTGTTGTCACGACCCCAGTTCGCCCCCCGTGAACTATCGTGACGGTACCAGGTCTCTACGACTGGGTAAGCCTAATAATAAGAAAAATAAACGAAACTTGCGGAATAAACAGTCTAAAGCCAAGATAACTGAAGGAAACAATTTTTAAATGCAGCTCGGCATATACACACAACTCCTCAATAAATCTGATACGCTATCCCAAAACCCGAAAACTCATATATCCACAAGCTGAGAAAAACACCACATAGCTCTAATCTCCGGAATATCTAACAAGAACAGAAAAGTACAGAAGGGCTAAAATACTAAATGCAGGAATAGAAAGAGACTCCTCGGTCTGCGGACGCGGCAGATATACCTCGAAGTCCCGTAGAATCGCCTCGCCTCAAGAATGGTAAGCCTGAGTAGAGGTACCTGGATCTGCACATGAAAAACATGTGCAGAAAGGGCATGAGTACACCACAACGGTACTCAGTAAGTGCCAAGCCTAACCTCGGTTGAGTAGTGACGAGGAAGGTCAGGGCCCTACTGAGGTTAAATAAAAT
>NW_017673520.1:62859-83755 GCF_001879085.1 Nicotiana attenuata | reverse complement strand
ATGAAGCTGCCAAAGACCCTTATTTTGTTTGTTGCACAACCCCTTTTCATGTGCTTCAAAACCAGAAGAGTGTCCAAACCTAAAGTACAAAAAGTGGAAAGCACAACACCCTTCGCTTACACGGTTCTTGCTTGTCTGTTTACTGATATTCAGGAGGTCAAAAAACTTGTGCACCGACGGAGCCCTGGGAAATATGAGTTGTTGCTTCCTCAAATCTCGTCCAAACTCGACGTACCCGGCTATCTCCTCCAAAGTAGGGGTAATCTCAAAGTCTGAGAAGCGAAACACATTACGAGCAGGGTCCCAGAAAGTTATCATGGCCTTGATCAGATCGTCTCGTGGTTTGACCTCCCAAACGTCTATAAGAGCGCCTAATTGTTGTCTTACCCATTTCTGACCTTCCTGATCCAAATCATTCCACCACATGCGCAAGTGTACCCGAGCCTGCTCCCTGACCACTTCCGGTGGATCCTGGATAATATTCATTTTGTTCCTGTAGAAAGGCTGGGTTAGGGTTGACTCTAATGGACCTTTTGAAAGAAAGTTTTCTAGTAAAAGACTATGATCCCTTCTTTGATATGCCAATTTTAGCCACAAGGCTAGTTTTGCAAATATGGCCCCTTCATAATTCTGTGCGAACTTTGAGGCCGGGGAAGGCTTATTTTGTGACACTTCTCAACTTCGCCCATTCGATTACGAGGATAGCCCTTCGACAATGAGAAAAATATTCTAAGGCTATCCCGGTAAGAATGGCTCACAACATCATCGACACTGAATTGACTTATTTTGACTGACTGCATTTATTTGACTCCCTCGCTTTTTTTTCTCTCTTTTTTTCAAAATAAGGCCGGACCTTATGTAGGTTTCCTACGTATCCCATGTCCGATGGGAATCAGACCCGCGTAGTTCGGCTAATTTTTTTAAAAAAATTCGGCAGAGTTTTGGGGTATTTTCAAGCACTGGTTTTTTTTTTTAAAACCGGGTTTCCTTCTTTCCTACGTCACTCTTGGTCTTTCTCCTCTTTTTTTTTTCTCTTCTTACTCTTGATTTTCCCCACTCTTCTTTTTATTTAGCCGGTCAGCACGTAGCAAAACAAATGAATGTTCACATAATACGTAGGATGCATCATGATGGCCTGTTATTTTGGGGTACACCTGTCCTAGACGGACCCAACCCCTGTGTTGAGTCCCCTAAGTCAAAGATGCACGTGATGCAGATAAGCGCTCCTACTAGGGATCCGGCATGAGGCTGTATTTTTCTAAGTTTCAAACACCTGGGGTTTTGGTCTAGACTTGGGGTACCCGAGCGGACAACTGGGGCCGAGGAGGGGGCGATGTATCGGGAGCACTGAAGTCTAACCGGCCTTGTCGCTTGCCCAGCCTCGCTCTATTTGGTATATTTTTCTAGAAAAAGTGGGCTACGCAAACGTATGCACCATTTTATTAAAGAAATGCAAAAGGGTGGCGTAAAAAGACCATTATATACAATTCAACAATATTAAAGCGGTAAACAGATAGCAGTTGGCACAAAGGTTCACGAAATACAAATATCAATAAAAATAGGCCAAGTAAAAATCATGAAATAAGCTCGAATTCTTGAACCCTGAACCAGAGATTTTGGGTTCTTGTCCCCAGCAAAGTCGCCAGAGCTGTCACACCTCCTTTTTCTCTTACTACACCCCCGAAAGAGGGTATAAGTAAAGGGAGTTATTTCCAACTTGAAGTGACAATCGAAACGGGATTCATTTTATCAAAAATTCAGAGTCGCCACTTGGGAGATTTATGGTGTCCCAAGTCACCGGTTTAGAATCCCGAATTGAGGAGATTTGACTCTGTTTAATGTCCGCGAAACACAGAAATCCAAGTAAGGAATTCTGTTAACCTGGGAGAAGGTGTTAGGCACTCTCGAGTTCCGTGGTTCTAGCACGGTCGCTTTGATCATATTTGGCTCATTAAACTATTTAATTACTGATTTTAGAACCTATATGCTTTTGCTTCCTTTAACGCTTTTAATTAAGAAAATTATCTGGAAACGGGTTACGCGTACGTATACCCGCCCGTTTGGCTCGTCAAAAATCGTGTCACGCGAACGTGTCCACAATTAATAACGCTTTATTATTATTAAGAAGATTTGGGCCGAAGTTGCGCGAACGCATACTCCGGTTTGGTTTTAGAAATGTAGTTGTGTTACGCGAACGTATACGCAACCACACTTGGTATTTTAAACGGCCTTAAAGGATATTCTACGAAATATTATTTTTATCTAGCCTACGAAATTACTAAAAGGCCATGTGTGATTTTAATGAACTTACGTGAACTAAAATAATTTAAAGCTTGTAACCTATTTATTATTAAGAAAAGGTTGAGCGAAATTGCGCGAACGCATACTCCGAGTTCATTTAGGATGATGGTCATATTACGCGAACGTATACGTGACCACAATCGTACTTTAAACGGCCCTAAAGGTTGGCTATGATTATTACTTATTTTTCGTGTCAGATTAGAAGACTAAGACGAAAGTCCTACCTCGTGAATTACCTAATCGCAGCCTGCTAATCAAGGAGCGACACATCAGCTAAAAGAATACTCTTGCAATTGTGGTTATCCAAAGTTGAGGCCTGAATCAATTTAATACCAATACACGGCCCACGTTCTATATTTGGGCCTGAAAGTGGTGCCTATTGTCAAAATGCAATAATGCTAACATTGGTTGCACATACATGGGAACTGAGCTAGGAAGTGGGCCTGAAGTCAGCCCAACAAGGTAATACCCAAGATCGAACCTCCTTCACAATACCATTTTGAGCCCCTAATTCTTATTTGCAATATACTAACATAGTGTAAGACCTACTTAAAAGAAAACAAATCCAATTCCATGTAGGCACTTCTATTTAACTCCCAAATTTATAATTTTTTAACAAACAAAACAATTTAATTATGCATTCGAACACTCGTTGATTTATCATAATTGCCATTAAGCTAAGTACCAGTTATGCTAAACTAACATGGAAATTTAACTTACTTAAACCAAGACCAAACCCTCATAAAAGCAGGTGGGACTTCAAAGAATAACATGATGAACAAATAGAAAAACCTCACTTAATTTAGCTATAAACCTGTGTCACAAGAGTTCACACACTCTTTGTCACGACCCCAACCCCGGTCGTGATGGCGCCCAACACACTGCTAGGCAAGCCCGACCATTTACACAACCTTAACCAATTAACCTAGATGGATAAAGGAATATTCACAAATAAATAAATAAAAATAGCAATTTAAATGCGGAATCTCTGAAATAATTTCTAACATTCGAAAATCCCAAGATAAAATACTAAATAGCCCACAGATCTGGTGTCACGAACATGAGCCTCTAAAACGGAATATTCACCTATCACAAGTCTATCTAGGAAAAACACGAATAAAAGGATAAAATGGATGGGAGAGATCAAGGCTGCGAACGCCATGCAGCTACCTCGATACTCCCGGATAAATGCTGCTCTGCTAAACAAGTCCTCACTCACCCTGTGGTGTACCTGAACCTGCACACAAGGTGCAGGGAGTATTGTGAGTACTTCCAACCCAGAAAGTAATAAACATAAATAAGGGTTGAGAGTAAGAAATCCTGGACAGGCACAAAGTAAGCTATAATTACAGCAGCTCAATCTAAATAATATCAACTCAATAAACTAGTGAAAAACAATTATAGAATATCACAGCAGATAAATAAGTAAATGGCAATCAAGTATGCAATGCAACACATAAACTGGTACCTCCAGTACCCCGCTGCGACCGTGCAGCCCGCTCCATGTATTTAACATCGACGGCGCTCACTGGGGGTGTGCAGACTCCGGGAGGGGCCCCTTACGGCCCAAGCGCAATAATAAGCCATCTCGTGGCATCAAACAGGCCCTTGGCCTCATATCAATATCATTATAATACTGCTGCGGCGTGCAGCCCGATCCCATACTCAGTCCAAAAATCACACAATAGTATAAAAATATCCAGCCCAAACTTCATTTAAAAATATTAACTTAATTTCTAATTTAAGAAAATGGCTGATGTTTCAAACACAGTATTAAATACTAGGACTGAGTTTAATATTTATAAATATGGTAAGAAACCATTAAAATAATCCCTGAAGGATTCAAGTAGTTGGCACAAGGCCCAATGATAACAATTTAATCCATTTTTATAAGGATATCACGAAACTACAAACAAATAGGTAGTAATTTTTTTTAAGCGGGACGGACCAAGTCACAATCCCTGACGGTGCTCTACCCCACGCCCGTTATCCGACGTGCAAGTCACCTCACATAGCACTACGTTGTGCAAATTCGGGGTTTCAAACCCTCAACACAGCATTTACATCTATTACTAATCTCAAGCCGACCAAAGTCCTAGCTTGCTATGCCCTTGCCTTTCGAATTCACCTCTTCGCGCGTCGAATCTGACCAAAACCACAACGAATACGTCACAATATGCTAAGGGAATATAACCCAATCGAAAAGACTCGAAAAACATCGAAAATCACGAAGTTGGCAAAACCCGAGCCCCGGGCCCACTTCTCGAAAAATTATAAAATTAACATCACCGGATTCCTTATCTCGCCGAGAGTCTATACATATAAAGAACACCAAAATCGGAGTCCAAATGACCCCTCAAATTCCCATTCTTGTTCTCTTAGGTTTCAAGCCCTAAACCACCATTTTTGACCTTAAATCCTTGAGTTTTCAGTCTAATTTCAGGTGTTTGCACCATAAAAACGTGTTTTAGGCTTAGAAATTCTTACCTCAATGAAGTCCCTTGATTTCTCTCCTCCAACTCGCCCAAATTCTCCAAGTCCGAAGTGAAAATATGAAACCCTTTCAAAAATTCGCGAAGGGAAGTAAAACTATTCTGACCAGTTATTTCCGCATATGCGGCTCCATGGCCGCATTTGCGGCTCCCGCTTTTGCGGTCAATGCACCGCTTCTGCGGACATATCCGCTTCTGCGGTTTAATATCCGCTCCTGCGCCTCCCGCTTCTGCGAAAAGACTGACGCATCTGCGGATTCCCATAAGAACTCAAATACCGCATCTGCGGTCCTCCTGTCGCATCTGCGACTCCGCAGATGCGGTCACCCGTTCCGCACCTGCGGTCCCTGCCGCTTCTGGGTCTCTTTTCTCGCTTCTGCGGTCCCAATTCCGCAGAAGCGAAAATACCAGAAACAGCACAGGTTCTGCAATCTCTTAAGTTCAAAACTTCCCGTTAGCCATCCGAAATCACCCCGAGGGCCTCGGGACCTCAACCAAAAATACAAGCATGATCCAATACCTTATTCAAACCTGTTCCAATCACTAAAACACCTCAAACAACACTAAAACCATCATTTCTCATCGAATTCAAGCCTAAGTTCTTCTAAAACTTCCGAAACACTCATTCGATCGAAACCCAACCAAAACACCTCCGAATGACCTGAAATTTTGCACACACATCCAAAGTCACCTAACGAAGCTACTGCAACTCTCGGAATTCCATTCCGACCCTCGGATCAAAATCTCACCTATCAACCGGAATTCGCCAAAAATACTAACTTCGCCAATTCAAGCCTAATTCTACACCGAACCTCCAAAATCAATTCCGATCGCACTCCTAAGTCACAAATCATCCCCCGAAGCTAACCAAATCATCGGAATTCAAATCCGAGCCCTTTAACATAAAGTCATCATCCGGTTGACTTTTCCAACTTAAGCCTTCTTAAAAGAGACTAAGTGTCTCATTTCTCTCAAAACCATTCCAAACCAACTCTAACACATCAAATACTGATAATGAAACTTAAAGAAGCATAACATGGGGAAAACGGGGCGGTAACTCACGTGACGACGGGTCGGGTCGTCACATCCTCCCCAACTTAAACAAACGCTCGTCCTCGAGCGGATCAAGAAACATACCTGAAGCCTCAAATAGGTGAGGATATCTGCTCCGCATCTCCTGCTCAGTCTCCCAGGTAGCCTCCTCCACGGACCGACCTCTCCATTGCACTTTCACTGATGCAACATCCTTTGATCTCAACTTCCGAACCTGACGATCCAAAATGGCTGCTGGCTCTACCTCATAAGTCAAATCACCCTCCAGCTGAACTGTACTGAAATCTAAAACGTGGGACGGGTCCCCAGTGTACTTCCGGAGCATAGACACATGAAAAACTGGATGCACGCCCGACAAGCTAGGCGGCAAGGCAAGCTCATAAGCCACCTCCCCGATCCTCCTAAGTACCTCAAAAGGTCCAATAAACCGCGGGCTTAGCTTCCCTTTCTTCCTAAATCTCATAACACCCTTTGTGGGTGAAACCTTTAGCAAGACCTTCTCACCAATCATAAAAGATACATCTCGAACCTTCCTGTCTGCATAGCTCTTCTGTCTCGACTGTACTGTACGGAGTCTCTCCTGAATCACCTTCACCTTCTCCAATGCATCCTGAACCAAATCTATCCCCAACAACCTAGCCTCCCCGGGCTCGAACCAACCAACTGGAGATCTACACCGCCTCCCATACAAGGCCTCATACGGTGCCATCTGAATGCTAGACTGATAGCTATTATTGTATGCAAACTCCGCAAGCGGTAGAAATCGATCCCATGACCCTCCAAAATCAATAACACAGGCACGTAACATATCTTCCAATATCTGAATGGTGCGCTCGGACTGCCCGTCCGTCTGAGGGTGAAAAGCTGTGCTCAACTGCACCTGAGTACCCAACTCTCACTGAACAGCCTGCCAAAACTGAGAGGTGAATTGAGTGCCCCGATCCGATATGATGGAAACTGGAACACCATGCAATCGAACTATCTCCCGAATATAGATCTCTGCCAGCCGCTCTGAANAATATTATTTTTATCTAGCCTACGAAATTACTAAAAGGCCATGTGTGATTTTAATGAACTTACGTGAACTAAAATAAGTTAAAGCTTGTAACCTATTTATTATTAAGAAAAGGTTGAGCGAAATTGCGCGAACGCATACTCCGAGTTCATTTAGGATGATGGTCATATTACGCGAACATATACGTGACCACAATCGTACTTTAAACGGCCCTAAAGGTTGGCTATGATTACTACTTATTTTTCGTGTCAGATTAGAAGACTAAGACGAAAGTCCTACCTCGTGAATTACCTAATCGCAGCCTGCTAATCAAGGAGCGACACATCAGCTAAAAGAATACTCTTGCAATTGTGGTTATCCAAATTTGAGGCCTGAATCAATTTTAATACCAATACATGGCCCACGTTCTATATTTGGGCCTGAAAGTGGTGCCTATTGTCAAAATGCAATAATGCTAACATTGGTTGCACATACATGGGAACTGAGCTAGGAAGTGGGCCTGAAGTCAGCCCAACAAGGTAATACCCAAGATCGAACCTCCTTCACAATACCATTTTGAGCCCCTAATTCTTATTTGCAATATACTAACATAGTGTAAGACCTACTTAAAAGAAAACAAATCCAATTCCATGTAGGCACTTCTATTTAACTCCCAAATTCATAATTTTTTAACAAACAAAACAATTTAATTATGCATTCGAACACTCGTTGATTTATCATAATTGCCATTAAGCTAAGTACCAGTTATGCTAAACTAACATGGAAATTTAACTTACTTAAACCAAGACCAAACCCTCATAAAAGCAGGTGGGACTTCAAAGAATAACATGATGAACAAATAGAAAAACCTCACTTAATTTAGCTATAAAACCTGTGTCACAAGAGTTCACACACTCCTGATCCTATTTGTTTCAAAATTCTGCACATCTGAACATACCTCCTCAGGCTTACACAACTGTTTTTTTTTAAATGAAAATCAACAGATCTATACCAACTATAGTAACAGTCAAATTGCTTCGTTTCCTAATACAAAATCACATAATCTAAGACAAGCTTTACAGATATGTGAGCAGACTAATTAACAGTCCAACTTACTTACAATACTCAGCAAATTTGACCAAAATCCTACTAGGAAATAATGATCTACCAAAGTAATACTACTGTACCAGTCCATGTTCAGAACAAACAATCAGAAATATGAGAGAATTAAACTAAGCTAAATAGTTGTGGAAGTGCAGAAGAACTGAGTAAACTACTGCATTAATATAAATCATGAATCAATCTTCATATCTACTCGATTTCCAAATTGTCACTTCACAATCAACATGGTTACCAAGAGTGTACCTGGGAATGACAAAATGCAGAGGAAAATATGAGGAGTCAGCAGTATCAAGTGCAGAAACCAGCTCCAGCAACGGATTAACCCAGATTTAGTAATCAAAACCACAAAAAAAATCAATTCCCAAGTCAATAGAGCAGTGAACTCCAACAAAGCTCGGATCAAACAAACCTTCCAAACTCACAAATTAACTCATTTCCAATCCCCAAATGAACCAGAGTTATTTTAAAGCAGAAAAACCTCAAAAGCTGAAAATGAGAAATCAATAGAACAGTATATTTTGAAAACTTTCAGCTGTCTCTGATTTTTTGATTTTTTAGCTCTTTTTCCTTTCAAAAATATCCGCCTTCCTTCTGGATTTCTCGCTCTTCAAATCTGCCTTGAAAGGCAAGTTTAAGATGTCTTTATAGGCAAGAAAGGTAGGGCTTCCTTCAGATTTTGGTTTTGCATTTTACCCCTTTGTGAATTTTCATTTTTGCTTAGTTAGTCCCCCATTTTATGACTTGGTGCCCAAGCTAAAGCCACTACAATTCTAAAATTCAATAAAAACCCCCACCCAAACCTCCTAGAAGCTTCTATTTCTGTTATTAAAAGATTCCCTATCCTAGACTACCCCAATTGCCCCCCATGCCCCTGTTATTTACCTTCAAGAAGTCACTCCTGGGTCAAGTTAAACCGGGACCCAACCCAACCTATGGGCCTATGTACTAACAGACCTAGATTGAATCTCAATCCATCAAGGACTGGACCCAACGGAGATTTCAACAGCCAAACCTTGAATTAAAACAAAGGATTCTAAAAGAGACACTCGGAAACACTAGCTTGTAAACAAATACACTTAACTAACTGGGACTATTATTGATCAAAAGAGACAATCGAAGAGAAATTAAACCAAATATATGATTATGCTGACCATTAAACACAAACTAATCCTTAGCTGAGAAACTGGAGACCTAATGAGCTAATGGCAAACTTATGACTTTAAACCTGAAATAATTGATTAACAAAGAAGCTTAAACACAGAAAAGGAAAATAATATTTGACAGACCCTAAACCAATTAATTTTCTAACCAAAGAAAAAAAAACAAAAACAGTGGAAGAAGATGCCATGAAACTAAAGAAAAGCAGGCCGGCGAGGAAACAGAAGAAAAGAAGAGGAATTGAATACCTAATGCCTTGAAAGTCTGGCTGCTTCAACTTGGGCCGGAAATAAGTGTTATTCGGGTTGTTCTTGTGAGAACGACCCACTTTACACTTGTTCCTGGTCCAAAAATTCTTCAAACTCGGGGGAAAATCGACCCAGACCTGAACGGACCATCGGAGGCAAAGAGGGCACTGGGGGCCCATATTTTTGATTCAAGATTTGAGGAGATGGGGATGGGTTCGAGGAGAACTATGTTGATATTCAGATAGAGGGGGGTGAGAGGGTCTAGGGGTGTGGTTTTGGCGGCATTTGACCGCCGGCCGCCGCCGTGAGCGAATTCCGGCAGGCGGCAGACGGTGGTCTGTGGCGGAAGTTGGTGGAATCTCTGAGAGACGAGTGGGGGTGATGGGGGGTCAAAGTACAGGGGTCTTAGGTTATTTGGACATTTTTAAGTTAAAGGGGGGAAGGGTTCCTGGTCGTTCGATGTATTGGATTAAAGGACTGAGATTGATTTGGTTTTAAGGAACTCAAAACGACGTAGTATTGGCCTGGTACTACGTCGTTTGAGTGGTCTAGGGGACTGGAGGATTGGACCGGGTTGGGGCATGGCTTGGGCTGGTGGTCCGTTTGGGCTAGAGATTTAACTACTAAAGCTGGCCCAATTTCCTCTTCCTTTATTTATTTCCTTTTCCTTTTCTTTTTCTTTCTTTTTTTTGTTAATTTCTTTAAAACTAAAAAGAAAACCTAAATTAATTCCTAAATCAAATCATCCTATCACATTGAATTAATTAACCATAACTAACAAATTACCACAAATAATTAAGAAACCAAATTTAAAGGGAAAACTACCAAAATTCCAAAAACTAAATTAAAACAAAAGTAAACTATTTTTTGTGATTTTGTATTTATTTTATTATTTTTTTTTAAACTCCTAATTACCAATCAATTCCAAAAAGTATGCAAAATTAAACCCTAAAATGCAATGCACATATTTGTATTTTATATGAATTAAAAATGCGCAAACAAATGCAAACAATTTACAGAAAATGCCACGAAAAACCACAAAATTGAAAAATAATAAAAGAAAATATTTTTGTTTTGAAATTATGGGAGTAATTCATATAGGGAAAAAATCACGTGCTCACAATGACAATATAATTATTTCATGAATTACAGAGTTATCCAGACTTACAGGTTGAGTCATTTACTCTATATTTCTTCCATGTCTGTTATGTTCTTATTTATGTGCCTTACATACTCAGTACATTATTCGTACTGACGTCCCTTTTGCCTGGGGACGCTACATTTCATGCCCGTAGGTCCCGATAGACAGGTCGAGAGCCCTTCAAGTAGGCTATCAGCTCAGCGAAAGATGTTGGTGCGCTCCATTTGCTTCGGAGTTGCTTGTTTGGTTAGTATGATATAGACGTGTACTGTTTGGTATGGCGGGACTCTGTCCCAACATTTATGAAAGTTACGTATTCTTAGAGGCTTGTAGACAGATGCCATGTACGTAAAAGATTGTATGGCATTGTCGGCCTATGTTCAGTATACGAGTGGTTATTTTGGTTTTACAGGCCCGTATGTCTTATGTATAAGTTAGTATCACATGTTGTATTCTACTTTTCTCACGGCAGCCTTCCGGCTCAGTTATCTAGGATAGTATGATATGAAAAGATACGTTATGTTGGTACTCGGTTGAGTAAGGTACCGGGTGCCCGTCGCAGCCCATCGGTTTTGGTCGTGACAAAAGCGGTATCAGAGCAGTTCTGTCCTAGGGAGTCTATAAGCCGTGTCTAGTAGAGTCTTGTTTATGGGTGTGTCGTGCACCACACTTATAAGCATGAGGCTATAGGTCATTTAGGACTGTCACTCTTTCTTCCTATTCTAGATCGTGTGGTAGAGTTCAGTTGTAAGAACTTAATTTCCTAAACTCTATCTTACTTATAGTATGACAATACCTATATATAGAAAGACGGTTGGTAAGAGGTACGTCTATGGAAGATTTAAGTCAGAGGAACTCAACTTTGCATCATGCTTATGATAAGTAAATGTGAGGTCTTCAGCAGATCATGTGTATACTAATATGTGTAAGCTTCTTGATAAGACTCCCTAAGGGAAGAATGCCTATCCACTCTTACGGTAAAAAGGAATAAGGAGGGAGACACAAGTTTCAGCAAGTAAAAGAAGCAAGGTGAATAAGGGTACGAGGCACCCAGTTAATGATGATTATCAGTATTACAGTTCCGGTAGAAAAATATAAGCATTGTGAGTTGCCTTCAACAGTAACAGAGGTATGTATAATTTGCCACACCCATCTCAGTTATACCCTATTGGGGGCTAACAAGTGTAGATTAAGAAAAGGACGGGATATCAGGATCCGGCTGGGGTTAGAGTAACCCAAAATGGTGAATTGACTGTTTGCTTTAGTTGACATTTCCGAAGGATATTGCAAATGTGCTAATAGATCTCCTTGTGAGACACCCAGATGGCGCACTCTAAAACAGTACAGCTAGATATGAGTATAATAAAGATAGACACTGGAAGCCTTAAAGGGATAAATATTACCTTTGTATGGCTTGCGTCCCTAGTAGAGCAAGAATGTTAAGCAACCGGAAGAACCGCTGGAGGGAGCAAAGGGGAGCTAAAATCAAAAGAATGTCTTGTTCGAGTTTTCAGAATAAAGTGATAGGCATAAATGTTAGCAAGAAATAAGAAAAGAGTTAATGAAGCATTATGAGTAAGATATGATACATGGATGACAACGGTAGATCAAAAGATGAAAGTATTATAGAATCTATATTCAAGTGAAGGAAGAGACGGGGGGTGACAGGCCTTAGGACAACAAAAGGGTATATGCCATACAGTTATGTCCTCATTTCGAGAAATAAGTTCGCAACTCTAACGCGATTACCAAAAGGAAAAGTTAGACCCCAAAGTAATAGAACAAGTATAGATTGGTGAACAAGATAAGCTAAACATGAATTAGGGACTGAGTGATTGGTAATAGTCGGTATCATATGAATTTCAGATTTTGCTCCGGCGATAATAGAATGGACAACAGAAGAACATTCATGAGAAATTCAGAGAATGTCATTCAGGAAGACGCTTCCCTAAAGCAAGCAATGTGAGCAAAGTTCAGCTTAAGGGACTGTATGTGCCAGTTATACTAAGTGTCACCCTCGTGAGTAAGCAATTTTGTTATCCTTGGTTCAGAAGGATTACCGCAAGGCGAGTAAGGGTCATCGATGATGTGAAAGGATGCCAAGATGAAGAGGTAAAACATCTGTAGGTAGGTCATCGTAGATGTCGACGCCCCCTTTTTCTCGCGAAATCGGGTTTACGACATTTGAGAAGCCAACTCTATTCCCGTGTGGGAATTGGGTTTTTTGGAATTGAAGAGTCGCCACCTAATGATTAAGTGCATTAGGACACTGAGAATTTTGAGTTTGAAAACCAGAGTTCGGGTAAGAGCTAGAAATTATCTCGAGGGGAAGGTGTTAGGCACCCCTCAAGATCCACTAGTGTGGTTCCCGGCCATGCTATGTTGTGACTTTAATGCAAATAAGTATACAAATAACTTCACACATAAGGGTTACAAATAGATACGTGATAAGCATGTTGGAATCAAGGTCTAGATGATCTACAATTTGTTTGAGGGAGAGTCTAAATGCAGAAAATTAATCAAGACATAGAATAAACAAAGAAGAAAAATTTAGGGGAAAAAGGAATAATGCAGTAAAATTAAAGAGGGGTTTTGGGTAGTTGAAAAGACAGAATTTTATTGATTAAACAAAGTCACATAAAGGAAAGGGGGTCCTAGGTTTGTAAAACACATGGATCATCCACACAACACCGGGAATCAATCGTACGCATAGCGTTATCATGTGATCATCATCTCCATGTCTACCCTTCCCACCCCGTTAAGGTATTTAAGCGCGGAATGGTATCGTTACCTACTGCATGCTATTACCCGTCCCACCTATCAGTCTAGGAGGCGTTTAGGACTACTAATCCTAAAAGGGAGGGAGCTTGGCTTTTCAGGGGTTTTAAAGGGATAAAATTCTAGGGCGACAAACAAAACACATAAAGCAGTTAATGGGGAAATGAGAACAATTAAAGGCTCAAGTAGGCCTCCTCACTTAAAGAAACGAGTTGTTTAGCATGTCTTACACATACTGTTTAGGTCATTAATTAAAATTAGCGTAGGAAGAATTGATTTACCACATATTTCCCAGATAGGGAGTCCAAATTAGTCCTGCTTAGATGTAGTTGTCGAAAACTGACAGTTGATTAATTATCTAACTATTTGTATGTTAAACAGGGCCTATAGGCATGATATCTATTAATCCAGGGACGGAGGAATAACTGATTGCAGAAAGTCATTAGTTATAAGCTCTACGAGTGTTAAACAAATTGCCACTGATTTTAAACTTAGGAACGAGTGGCGATTCTGATTAAGTTGATAGTTCCTATAGGCATGCTTTCTAGGTGTAACTGATTTTGAGCAGAGATCCTATAGGCAGGTCATCTATATGTAATGAGTTATTTTAACTCCTATAAGCAGGCTTGCCTAATGACAAATGTATATGCAAAGTGCAGGAAGTCCTATAGGCATATTATCTATACAATATGCAGAGCTTCATTATCGATTTATTGCCATGGTATTATTACAAAGTGCAGAAAACCTATGGGCATGGTATCTATGTGAAAAATGCAGGCTTTGAAAGTGATAACCCTATGAACATGGTTTCTAGGCGAAATACAGAATTTTAAAGAGTAAATATCCTATAGACATGGTATCTACGTGAAAATGCAGAGTTTGAAAGTAATGATCCTATGAACATGATTTCTATGTGAGATGCAGAATTTTAAAGGGTAAATATCCTATAGACATGATTTCTATGTGAAAATGCAGAATTTTAAACAGTAAATATCTTATAGACATGATTTCTACCCATTTGGCATGCATTCAGTCCCATCCCCTTTCACTATACCCCAGTAGTTATTACAAAGTTATTTACAAAGCTTATTACAGACCAAGCGAATCAGAAGGAATAATAAAATTACATCAGTGATTACATCTACATCTAATCAGCCTAATCCAGACTCAAAGTCTAATAATATGAGATAAACCAACTTCCAGGATCGGATTTTCAAAGCCTTTCTCTTATTTGGGATGTGTCAAAGTTTCAAGGAACTTCAAGAATTCCAGGCAATGCTTACACCCTAAATATTATTGCAGAGTTAAGAACATAGTGCAGTGTGGAAAGGCCAGCCCTCAAATGTCCAAGTTCAGAGGGAACTCAAGGTCCCAAGGCAAGGCTCATAGGAGGGGGGCAGAACTTAGAGACTAGGAGTAAGTGTAAGTGCAATGAAAGGGAATTAGGGGGAGCCAGGGCAGGCTGGTGGTCATGCCCAGCAACTGGAATGCTGGCACACCCCTGACCAGCCGGTCAGCTTAAAAATTAAAGAGTTAGGACCTTTTGAAGGTCAGGTTCAGCCCTGGACAGCAACTTGGATGCTGCCAGGCTATACCTTAACTCAATACACATAAGGGAATGGGGGTATGGGAAATTGAAAGAGGCTAGGATCCAAAGGACCCAGTTTTAATCCATGACAATAACTTTGTATATTGCCATGTCTTAAACTACAGCCCAAGCACATAAAAGGGGGATGGGGATAGGGATTCATTGCAGCAACAGATAGCAAGACATAAGTATTACTTTAAAGTTGAACTCTACAAAGCAGTAAAGTAGGCATGGGCATAAAAGCTTGTAAATAAACACATTGGAGTTGATGCTAGAATCAAAAGTAGGACATACCAGTTTCAGAAAAATAAA
Organism: Nicotiana attenuata; assembly: GCF_001879085.1. NCBI lineage: Eukaryota > Viridiplantae > Streptophyta > Magnoliopsida > Solanales > Solanaceae > Nicotiana > Nicotiana attenuata. The sequence goes on along the minus strand of NW_017673520.1, from coordinate 68,568 downwards.
TGAAAAGCAGAAGCTTTGGTAAGCCAAATTGCGAGCAAGCAATGCAAAAGATCTCAGAAGAGAGTAAAGAGTGCAAGAGAGTTTGTGATTCGAAAATCAGTGAATGAGGATTGTTGAAAGTATAGAAGGGAAGGCCCTTTTTATAGTGCAGCAAGTAAGTAAGAAAAGGTAAGGAAAATAACCTTGAAAATCAATTTCCCTTCAATTAAGGGATTCTGATTTCCAACGGGTAAAGATAATTAAGGAAAGGGTCAATCAGAATATTTTCCCAAGCAGTACAATAAAGGGTAAATACATAAAAACTATTTAAGGTAAAAGCCTAGTGGTACTTGATTTGTGAAAAACAAGGAAAGGGAATCAGTAAAACAGCCAGTAAAAGAACCAAGTTGAAAGCCTTGTTCGATTGAACCGAGTCAGAAAAGTGGTAAAGGAAAGTTTAATTTAGGGGAAAATCAGTAACAATCAAGTAAGCAACATTAAAGGGATTCAAGAATCAATTAACAGTTGGCAAAACCTTTGAAAGAGAAGCTCTCATATATAAAACACATAGACATGTCAAGCAAGAAGGATGTCATGCTAATTACGAAAGACTAGCAAGAAAGTTTCAAAATCACAAACGCAGAAAAAGTTCAAATTCAGTTCATAAACTCCGAGTGAGTCTGAGAGTCCAAGGTTTCAAAGTAGAAACCCCCTGTCCAAACACAAAATCAAACTTGCCAAAGAAACCCCCAAATCTTAGGGTTTTTAAACTCGAATTCGACATAGAGATGAGAAGGCAAGCTATTGAAACAGACTCAGAGACCTCTTTTAGAGTCTCATGAGAAAACATACAAGCACAATAGCAGGTTCAAGGCAACTAGAACATAGAAACTAATTTGAAGTACAGGGAACAAGTTTCAAGAAAAGCTTGGAATTTAAATGAGTTCAGGAGATAAAGGGGTAGTGTAAACTTAAGGAAATAGTCGATGAAACACATCTAGAAAGAACAAAGTCTGGTAAAGGCAAACAAATGACTAAAACTCAGTAGGAAAACACAGTAAAGGAACACATAAGATAGGCATGTGAGAACATGATATTGAAACCAGTAGGAGACAGAACGGAGCACAACAGAAAACTTCATAATACAGCAAATATAAGAACACACGAAAAAGCATGCGAGTCAGAAAAGAGCAAATAAGAACATAGCAGGGACCGATTCACACCAAGAAAAGAAGAAGAAGAAGAGTCAGAAACATTTTCAAGAACCTTTTCCAGAAACCCTAATCGAAAAGAAGTAACTTTTTGAAAGAAAATCGGAGAAAATGTTTAAGAAACTTAAGCAATATTGCAAACATATAACAGATCTAAAAATAATCGGAGAGAACCTCGATAGTTAGGGTTTCAGATGAACCCTATAATGAGAAAGGCTTCGAAAATGTCCGATCTAAGTCGTATGAGGTCAGAATCAGGCTCAGAAGACCAAGAGCCACCAGAGCAAGGCCGGAGATGGCCGGAATCCTCGAATCAGTGAAGGTCTGAGTGAAGACCCTCGAGGTCTGGCCTCGAACCTTCGAGCAACAGGCATGTAGGAGCCGTAGGAGGTGAGTATAGGCTGTCCATGGCCTGAGAAGCCATGGACTCCGGTGAAAACACGGTGGAACAAGGTAGGGGGAGGCTAGGGTTCCAAAGAACCTTGAGAGAATTTGGGGATTCAAGGGCGGCTGAAGGGTGGAAATGAATTAGGGTTTGGGGTAGTCGGTGAATTAAAAAGGAAAGGTTTAATTTGAGTCGTTGATCTTTTAGATCAACGGCTGTGATTAAAGGGGGGATCCGATCGGGTATTATGAATTGGGTCAGGGTTTGGTCGATTTTAGGATTTGGGCCGGTAAAATTGAGTTTAAATTGGGGGTTTAATATGGCTACAATCGAAACGCAATGGGCTATGTATTAAATAGCCAATTTCTCCTCTTTTAATTTGATTAAGATAGTTAAAACGATTTTTAAAAATAAATTAAAAGCACTGAATTAAACAATAACATATAAATGTTAATTTAAAAATACAGGGAGTAATTTTATAATTGTAAGATGCCATTAATTGCAATATAGGCTATAATTGCAATTTTATGCAATTTTAGCTTAAAATATCAAATAGATTTATAAAAAAAATATGCAAAAAATTATCTTAATTATATTATGATGTAAATAGGAGGATGGAAATAAATTACTCACCAAAATGATAGTTTTGGGAATAATTATTGGGTTTTGTACTGTTAAAACAAAATAATAAAAATGATTTTTAAGGGCTTTAAAAATTAGAAAAATGTCAAAAATTCTTGGGCATACTTATATATGCATGTACATGCTATTTGGAGAATATTTTGAGTATAAAAATAGACAGGGGAAAAATTGGGTATCAACAGCTGCCCCTCTTTACCCGGGAAGGGTGAAAGAGTCGTCGGGTAAAGATATGATGACCAATTTTTGCCGAGAGAAACGACTTGCAAAGGTTTTGACCAAGCTCTGGTTTCTGAGCTGCCTACATATCCCTGGTCTTACAGGAATCAATTCATATGTAGTTCAGGGTACATCGACGGAATATGCCGATGGCGATTTTGAAAAAGACGGACGCAATATTTAGGTTGGGAAGGATGGTCAGGGACTGATGGGCTGCGGGAACCGGAGCGGGATTGCTCCTGCTATGACGGTCGTTGCCAGCTGATGTACCTGCGAATGAGTAATACAAACATATCGTGCAGAATTTAAATGTGATGCAAGTTCCCGTATGGACCATGAATGCTGTCTTTGGACGGTTAGGATGACGTCCTCAAACCATGATGTCCTGGGCCATGAAGCGTATAACAACGGATTCACAGGCTATGAAATAACGTTCTCGGGCTATGACGATGGTGCCTCCGAATCATGATGCCTTTGAATAATGATATGCAAAATATAAAGCGGGGTCCTCAGGCCATGGCATGGCGTTCTCGGGCTATGAAAATGGTGCCTCCGAACAATGATGCCCTTGGACAGTTTGGCGGTATTTCAGCCCATGAAATGCAGGATTTGGCGGTATTTCAGCCCATGAAATGTAGGATTTGGCGATATTTCAGCCGACGCAAAGCATAAGTATAAATGGTGATATTTCAGTCGATATGAAGTATAATGGCGATATTACAGCCGACAGAAATTTAAAAAAAGCTGGCGGTTTTTCAGCCGATACAGAGAATTAAATAAAGTTGGCGATTTTTCAGCCGATGCAAAGATTTGAATGCAATTGGCGGTCTTTCAGCCGATATGAGGGATTTAAACAAAATTGGCGATGTTTCAACCATGCAAGATTTAAATAAAGCTGGCGGTATTTCAGCCGATGCAAATAAGAGGTGGCGATATTTCAGCCATGCAGGATGGAGACAGTGCTTAGTCTCGGAAGGCAGAAAAGTAGCCTTATGCAATGCAAGGAAATGTAGGATGGAGACAACGCTTAGTCTCGGAAGGCGGAAAAGTAGCCTTATGCAATGCAAGGAAATGCAGGATGGAGACAGTGCTTAGTCTCGGAATGCAGAAAAGTAGCCTTATGCAATGCAGGAAAATGCAGGTGGAGATAATGCTTAGTCTCGGAAGGCAGAAAAGTAGCCTTATGCAATGCAGGAAAATGCAGGTGGAGACAATGCTTAGTCTCGGAAGGCAGAAAGGTAGCCTTATGCAGTGCAAAATGCAGATGGAGACAATGCTTAGTCTCGGAAGGCAGAATGGTAGCCTTATGCAGAAAATGCAGATGGAGGTAGAGCTTAACCTCGGAAGGCAGAAAGGTAGCCTTATGCAAAATGCAGATAAAGGTGAGTAGTAACGAAAGCTCTTAGCTGATAGTTGATAGCTGATAGTTGATTGCGTCGTTGTAGCTGATGGGGATGTCATGTGCGGACAACACTTGTAAGTGAGCGATGATTCTGAGAGTTGTACTCCTACAAAATATGAATATGTAACCGTATCTGATGGTTCTATGTTTTGGGATACCTGCATTCAAAGAAAGATCGTGAGTTTTGTAAAGGGGGGAAGGTTAGTTCGTCTTCCCGTGGACCTCGCTCGTCCTACTCGGCTCTTGTTTTCATTGGGGGGTAGCATCGCTAAACAAAGCAATTTGATAGTAGCCATGCATAACTTTCAAAAATATGATGTAAACACATAAATAATAATAAAAATGATTTTCTTTTAGATGAACCGACGACTGCGACGCGGTTCAAGATATTGCGACCTCTTTTGCTCCGGAATTTTGAGGGTCCTCCTCAAAATTCTACCCTAGTTTATTGGGCTGGTGCTTCTGACGGCTGCGCGTTGGTGAATGGCTGAAGATCAACTTCGGAATTTTGAGGTTCCTCCTCAAAATTCTGCCCCAGTTTCCAATAGTGGGGGAAATGAAAATTTTATTGAATTGTGACCGAACCCATAGGGCTGCCTACGTATCCCCTCTTAAACGGGAATCAGGTCAGGCGTAATTCAAATTACATCATACAGAAATCATAATGATTACACATAATAGCGTTTGACTGCATCTGAATTAATTGGCTTTGGCCAGACTTCTCCATCCATCTCTGCGAGTATGAGGGCCCCTCCTGTTAGGACCCGATGAACCATGTACGGGCCTTGCCAGTTAGGAGAGAACTTTCCTTTGGCTTCATCCTGATGCGGCAAAATTTTCTTCAGTACTAGCTGTCCTGGCGTGAATTGTCTCGGTCTGACCCTTTTGTTGAAGGCTCTGGACATCCTGTTCTGATACAATTGACCATGACAAACTGCGTTCAGTCTTTTCCTCGTCTATGAGCGCTAACTGCTCATAGCGACTGTTTACCCATTCTGCATCTTCAAGTTCCGCTTCATGTATAATCCTCAGGGAGGGAATCTCTACTTCGGCTGGGATGACTGCCTCGGTACCGTAAACCAACATATAAGGAGTTGCCCCAGTTGATGTGCGGACTGTGGTACGGTATCCCAACAGAGCAAATGATAGCTTTTCGTGCCACTGCTTGTGCTTTTCTATCATCTTCCTTCTCTGATGGTGACAAATGAACGCTGATTCATGTTTCTTTGATATTTTCTGCATCTCCCAGGTTAACAATCTCAGTCTAGTCCAGGTTGGACTTAGGCCGGTTTTCAAAATTCTCAATTTCTTTAACAATCTCTTCCGGTATATCATCTTCCTCTGAATCTATGTCTGTTTGTTGCGTTACCTCATCGCATGTCACACTCGTTGGTTCATCAAGATAAGTAAAGGTAATGCTGTGTAAAATAAAATAAATGATAGAGAAAAATAATAAGAGCGAGACTTATAAGAAACTGAAATACTTTGATAAATTCCAAAATCGTTTTGAACATCGGAGCTCTTTTCAAAATTTTTAAAGATAATACTGAAGGGAAATCAACTAGCAAAAAAGTAAAAGATAATGCATAGTGCTTTGTTCAGCCTTGCTACCCCGAAGCTTTCCGGGCCTTGGTGGTTCTGATGGACCAATTGTTGAGGCGCGCTCCTCGGCTCACAGCTTGTATGGAAGGGCCTTCCTCCCCTTCCTCCTCGAGAATGACATGACAGTCCATATTGTCATCTTCCAAGAACAGGCTCTTCATTGCTGCCAATGTTTCATCTTCCTCTGACCCATATATGATGTCTGCTAGCTGGAAAGTTTGCTCCAGGCGGGGTATTGGGTGCTCCAGCGGGTAGTAAGGGCCGCGCCATGG
>NW_017673520.1:29942-62163 GCF_001879085.1 Nicotiana attenuata | reverse complement strand
CATTTGGCGGGATTCAGTTTCAAGTTGTACCTTCTCAGTCTGTTGAAGAACTTCCTCAAATCTTCCATGTGATTAGTGGCTCTCTTGGATTTGATGATGACGTCATCTACATACACCTCGATCTCTTTGTGTATCATGTCATGGAAAATAGTAGTCATGGCCCTCATGTAGGTGGCCCCAGCATTCTTCAATCCAAACGGCATCATCTTGTAACAATACATTCCCCACGGCGTGATGAAAGTCGTTTTCTCCGCATCTTCTTCGTCCATCCATATCTGATGATATCCGGCAAAACAATCGATGAATGACTGCAGCTCGTGCTTGGCGCAGTTGTCGATCAGGATGTGTATGTTTGGTAAGGGGAAGTCGTCTTTCGGACTCGCCCGGTTGAGGTCCCGGTAGTCGACACAGACTCTGACCTTCCCGTTCTTCATTGGCACTGGCACAATGTTGGCTAACCATGTTGGGTACTCCACTACCCTTGAGGACCTTGGCTTTGACTTGTTTGGTAACTTCTTCCTTGATTTTCAAACTCATATCTGGCTTGAACTTTCTGAGTTTCTGCTTTACCGGCGGACATGTTGGATCTGTTGGCACTGTTGGCAGTTTGTGAGCTACAATAGATGTACTGAGACCGGTCATATCATCATACGACCAGGCAAATATGTCATCATATTCTTATAAGAACTCTGCGTACTCTTCCTTTTCCGGCGGTGACAAGTGAATACTGATGCGTGTTTCCTTGACATTCTCTGTATTCCCCAGGTTGACGACCTCAGTTTCGTCCAGGTTATACTTAGGTTTATTCTCAAAGTCCTCGACCTCTTTAACGATCTCTTCTGGTATCTCATCATCTTCTGAGTCTATATCCATTTGTTGTGTTACCTCGTCGCATGTCACACTCGTCGGTTCATCAAGATAAGTAATAGTAATGCTGTGTAAAATAAAATAAATGATAGAGAAAAATAATAAGAGCGAGACTTATAAGAAACTGAAATACTTTGATAAATTCCAAAATCGTTTTGAACATCGGAGCTCTTTTCAAAATTTTAAAGATAATACTGAAGGGAAATCAACTAGCAAAAAAGTAAACGATAATGCATAGTGCTTTGTTCAGCCTTGCTACCCCGAAGCTTTCCGGGCCTTGGTGGTTCTGATGGACCAATTGTTGAGGCGCGCTTCTCGGCTCACAGCTTGTATGGAAGGGCCTTCCTCTCCTTCCTCCTCGAGAATGACATGACAGTCCATATTGTCATCTTCCAAAAATAGGTTCTTCATTGCTGCCAATGTTTCATCTTCCTCTGACCCATATATGATATTTGCTGGCTGGAAAGTTTGCTCCAGGCGGGGTATTGGGTGCTCCAGCGGGTAGTAAGGGCCGCCCATGGTGGCGACCAGTTCCTGAATTCTTGCCAAGTATATCCATACCCTAACCCGAAAGTGGTGCCATGTTTCTTCAGTTTGATAGACTTGGTGATTCCTTGGAGGTTCTTGCCGAGCCCTTTGCCAGGTTCATACCTGCTCCAATTCAGTATACTTTCTATCTTGTTATCCCACCACTTATCTTTGTCCACGGCGTTGACTCGCTCAATCTGGTGGTAGGTTTCTCCTCCTAGCTTCCTTCTTCCTTCAATCGCTGGGATTGTTTGGGGACTGTATATGGGATTACTCCCGTCACCATGAATAATCACCTCTTGGTGATTCGACTCGAATTTCACTGCCTGGTGCAGGATTGATGCTATAGCTCCAGCGGCGTGGATAGGTCGTCCCAGTAATAAGTTGTATGATTCTGGGATGTCTATTACTTGAAAATCAACATCGAACCAAGTTGGTCCCATTTGCAGACATAAACTGATCTCCCCAATAGTGGACCTTTGGGAACCATCAAAAGCTTTGACGTTAATAGCCCTATCCTTGATTTCATGTAGACTCTTCCCCAATGTTTTGAGGGTCACCAATGGACAAAATGTTGAGGCTGGACCCTCCATCAATCAAAGTCCTGGTGATGAAATAGTCTTCACATTGCACAGTGATGTGCAGCGCTTTGTTGTGGCCTAAACCTTCAGGGGGCAACTCATCCTCGTGCAATGTGATCTTATGACTCTCCAATATCTGCCCGACCATGTTTGCCATCTCTCCTCCAGTTATGTTACTGGGTACATACGCCTCGCTCAGTATCTTCATCAGGGCATTCTTATATGTCTCGGAGCTCTGCAGTAGAGCTAGAATGGAGAGCTGCGCTGGTGTTTTATTTAATTGATCAACAACTGAGTATTCTTTCGCCTGTATCTTCCGCCAGAGATCATCGGGCCCAGTTTCAATAGGCCGTCCAGAGGCCTGCTTATTTGATTCAACTAAGTGCTCCGGAGTATAAATTTTGCCGGTTCTGGTCATACCCTGTGCTGCAATTGCTTCTCCAGACCTAGTTTTCCCCTTCCTTCTTGACTCGGCGGTGTAATCCCAAGGAATGGCCTGTGTATGGAATGGCGTTATGGCTGACATTGCTACAGGAATGGGCACCCTTGTTTTGGGAGGTAATACAGCAACTTCAAATGGTACAGGTGCCTTTGGAGACCCAAACTCCACCTCAATTGGCTCTGCGGTCTTTATGGATGACGGTGTTTCAAACTCGAGAGGCACGGACATGTTTACTTCAGCATCCCCAGAGGGCTGGATCTGGACTACGATTGGATTCAGTGTGACTGTTGGTTTCTTGGGCTCGTCACCTTCGGCAATCAATCTAATTGACCCTTTGGGGTCCCAATCATCTTCTACCTCGATCATATGCACGCCTCCACCCTTATGATCAGGCAAGGGATTGTTGCGAACATTAGGAGCAGGCTCTTTCGCCATGATGATTTTGTTGTCAATTAGAGCTTGGATTTTGTCTTTCAAAGATCGGCACTCATCAATGGTATGCCCTTTCATGCCGGAATGGTATGCACAGGTTTTGTTTGGATTGACCCATTGGGAAGGATTTTCTGGAGTTATGGCGGGGATTGGGGTGACGTAACCGGCTGCTTTGAGTCTTTCATATAGCTGGTCGATTGGTTCGGCGATGGCGGTGTATTGCTTGGGAGGTCTACGGTCGAAATTAGGGCGTGGCCTGGGGAAGTTTTGGCGGGCGGGAGGTGATTGGTAGTGAGAAGGCTGAGCATTATAGGCTTGGTAGACGGGTGCGGGTTGGGAATATCTTGGTGAGGTAGGTTGATATGTGGGGGAGGGAGATGATTGGTAAGCAGGTGATGGAATTTGGTAAGAGGGCGGAGGTGCTTGGTAATTGGGGATAGGTTGGTATGTGAGAGGGGGTACCGGGTAGGCTTGGTATTTTACTGGGGACTTTGTTCTCTGTGCAACCATCACGGCACTCACATCCTTTTTCTTGGACGTGCCACCAGACTGTAGAGCCTTGTTGGTAGCCTGCAATGCCTCCAAATTAGTGACCATACCACTTTTAATACCTTCCTCAATCCTTTCTCCTAGCTTGATGATGTCGGAGAATTTCTGGCCCTCTATCAGCATTAACCTCTCATAATACTGTGGATCCTGAGCTCGGACGAAAAATCTGTTCATCTGTTCTTCTTCTAAGGCTGGCCTGACCTTAGCAGCCTCGGATCTCCATCGAGTAGCATACTCGCGGAATGTCTCAGTAGGTTTCTTTTTCAGATTCTGGATGTAGAAGACATCTGGTGCATTTTCTGTATTGAATCTGAACCTGTCCATGAAATCGGACGCCATTCCTACCCAGCTTGTCCACTTCTTGGGGTCTTGGCTAATGTACCAAGATAGAGCATCACCTTTCAAACTTCTCATGAAGAGCTCCATGCGAATCTTTTCATCTCTTCCTACGCCGACCAGCTTATCACAGTATGTCCTCAAATGGACCCTGGGATCTCCTATGCCATCAAACATTTCGAACTTGGGAGGTTTGTACCCCTCGGGAAGTTCGATATCCGGCTGAATGCAAAGGTCCTCATAATTCAGCCCTCCTGGACTCGGCTAGTCAGTTTCTTGAGCTCGGCGACTAGGTTCTTGATGAGGGAGTCTTTGTCATCAGACTCCGGTGTGTTTGTAATGGGCTGAGTGTATTGTGGTAGGGTTTCCACATAGATGGGAGTGTGGTGGGGATGATCATTTGATGGTTCAGGGATGAGGAGTGGGGTGTTTTTTTGACATGTGTTGCAATTTTGATGAGTAGCGGGTTGTTTCTGCGGCTTCGGGATGTTCTGTGGAGGTATGGGGTGTTGAGCATTGGGAAAGTTGACGTCTGGAGTAGTGAGGGAGAATGACAAGCTCGCCAAGTTCCGGACTTGGTCTAGTTCTTCTTGAAATTTCAGTAGCTTCTGTTCGAACTGGGCGACACTTTCTTTGGACACCTGAATACCCTGAGGAATCTCTACCCTTTCAGCTGAGTTCTCCTTTCTGATGTTGTTCACGTCCTCCATTTTTGCTTTGTTCTTGCTTTTGATAGGACTTGGAGGAGGAGGAGGTGGAGGGCCCTTAGATCTTGTGGAGTAGGATGATGATGCCAGAGTGCACGAACTAACCTTTTGGGGAGGGGAATAAAAATAAAAGAAAAAACAAAAGGTAACAAGTTAGTATGGATTCCGAGAAAAATATTGCAATATTTAAACACATAGTATAAGAATATGAATCGTGTCCTAAATTGGGTGCCTCGTTGTGCCCGAGGTAGGCCTAGCGACAAGTTAATTTGGAGAACTTATAATGCTAAATGCCTCTTTTTATTGATAAAAAATAAGACGAAACCCAAAATGACACTAAAATTGCATAAGGTAAAATGTCACTAATGGCCATTTGCCTTATTACGTTTAAAGCAAAAGAGAAAAGAATCCTATCTATTTGGTCCCAGATGGACCTTCCCCAGATTCGACATCTTTAGCTCCATCGAACAGCTTCACCAGCTCACGCAGCCCCAGCAGTAGATAAGCTCTAGCCAAATGTCCTCCTTCATTTCCCTTAGCGTTTTGGCAAGTCTCGATCCTCCGGATGAATTTCCCTTCCAGCTCTACCAACCCTCGCTCCAAATGCCCTAGACACTTGTTGGCGCTGACAGCCATATCCTTCCATTCCTCGATAAACTTTTGATTTGCTTCTTGAATTTCCTGATGTTCACTCCCACACTCCCTGATCCTCTTACGCAACTGGTTGTATTTAACCTGTATTTCAGCCCTCTCGTCGATGACCCTGTGACCTCGAACAGACCCGGGCTGTCCTAACCCAGCATGATCCTCTTCTAGCCAACCTGGATAGTATGGGGTGTAACCGGCATGATATCGGTTAGGCTCTATGGAATCCTTTTCCAGGATGATCTTGCTGTTCCACATGTGTTGAGCTTGACATTTGTATGGACTATCGTCGTCTTGGAAATCAGCCATGAAATGACTCATCTTTTCGACCTTTGGTACGGCTTGCTTTCTCCCCGCCTGCCTCATGACTCGGAGAGGGACATAGGGATAAGTTCCCCTCAGACCAATGAGTATAAGAAATAGAGCGTCCCGAGAGCGGATGATGAACTCTCCAGTGGGGAACCATTCGAACATCCACTGCACCTTGTCTCCTTTCAAGTTTTCAAACAACTCTACCCATCCTCGAGCATCCCCGGCTGAGCAAACATGTCAGGCATATAGTTCATTCTCTTGGGATGGTGAAAGGCTATATAATCATTCCACGACCTTCGCGGAAGCTCTTGATGGTATTGACCCCTTTGGAGATGTTCTATAAGCCATAGTTGGAGTAGTAAGTTGCAACCCTCAAAGTGACTGGCCCCTCGTTGACAGTTCTCCAAAGCTCGGTAGATTTTAGCAACAATCATGGGCACTATGCTGAAAGGCTGCCCTCCAATCCCTTCCATTAGTGTCTTGGTGACCATGGCTAGTCTGGTATGGATCCTAGCCTTCTTCATAGGAAACACTATCATTCCCAAAAAGCAGAACATAAAGACGAAAACCCTCTTGTGGATATGCCCTAGTGATGTGAGGGCGAATTCATCTGAATAGGTGCGGTAAGACTTGCTATGACCGTACCTCTCGTACAGATAGTCGAAAGGAATATAGGAGTCTTTCAAACAAGTCAAATCTGAGTTTCTCTTCAACCCCATCATTTTGAAGAAACCCCTACCCTTGCGGTTTTCTGGCATGAGCAAACTCGGAGTCTCCCAAGGAATACCGGCTAACCCACCTATTTCTTCGAGCAACGGGGTCATTTCAAGGTCCCCAAATCGAAACACTGATCTATCACTGTCCTAGAATAAGGTCGCAGCCTCTATGATTTTGTTGTCAGGCTGGATTTCCAAAAGAGAAGGTAAGTTCCCCAAATACTTGCGGACGAGAGTCCGGTCACTGGAGTGAAGGTCCTCCCACCAACTTAGCAACCTTGGGTGAATGTTGGTTACCATGCCGAATCTGGGGATTTTGTGTCTCATTTCTGCAAAACAAAGTGTTAGTCCCTTACCCCACCGGACTTGACTATTTAAATCAATAATTAGCATAATGGCATTTAGTTCTCCAAATAAATGCACAGAACAATGGTGTTGTCCGTTTGGGTTCCAGGGGAACCCAGTGGACTTTGGACAAGGCTATCTTAAAGAGTCATTATGTGGACAGCATAACTGACTCGACTAGGTTTGACAGTGATGCATGAACAATTAAATAGAATAAGGTTTCTATGAGGTGCTAGACCGGTACCCTTGAGCGGACAACTCAAGAGGAAAAGGCACGGAACCGTCGATTTCACCGATGATCGACTGGTTTTGCCGCAAATATGCATTTGCCAAATTTAGGGGGGTAATAATATCGGAAGAGCGCAACAACTCATCAAGCGTTGCTATGGTATTTGTTTGGCACGAGTGAAATATGATGTTGAAGATGCAATTACAAAAATGAAACAAATTGTCACGTATTTCACGTTCATAATGATTACAATAATTGCTCGAAAATTACAACGGTATTGGAGGAAAACAGTAAATGAAAGCGTTAAAGAAAGAAAAAGAAACAAAAAAGCCAAGTCTATTTCGAAATAGAAGAGAGATAAAGACATTAAATAAAAGCAATAAAAAGAACATAAAGTTACGAATAACATGTAATGGTAAAAGCCTAAAGAAGTCCCCAGCAGAGTCGCCATGCTGTCGACGCCCCCTTTTTCTCGCGAAATCGGGTTTACGACATTTGAGAAGACAACTCTATTCCCGTGTGGGAATTGGGTTTTTGGAATTGAAGAGTCGCCACCTAATGATTAAGTGCATTAGGACACTGAGAGTTTTGAGTTTGAAAACCAGAGTTCGGGTAAGGGCTAGAAATTATCTCGAAGGGAAGGTGTTAGGCACCCCTCAAGATCCACTAGTGTGGTTCCCGGCCATGCTATGTTGTGACTTTAATGCAAATAAGTATACAAATAACTTCACACATAAGGGTTACAAATAGATACGTAACAAGCATGTTGGAATCAAGGTCTAGATGATCTACAATTTGTTTGAGGGAGGGTCTAAATGCAGAAAATTAATCAAGACAAAGAAAAAAAATTTAGGGGAAAAAGGAATAATGCAGTAAAATAAAATAGGGGTTTTGGGTAGTTGAAAAGACAGAATTTTTCTGATATTAAACAAAGTCACATAAAGTAAAGGGGGTCCTAGGTTTGTAAAACACATGGATCATCCACACAACACCGGTAATCAATCGTACGCATAACGTTATCATGTGATCATCATCTCCATGTCTACCCTTCCCACCTCGTTAAGGTATTTAAGCGCGGAATGGTATCGTTACCTACTACATGCTATTACCCGTCCCACCTATCAGTCCCGGAGGCGTTTAGGACTATTAATCCTAAAAGGGAGGGAGCTTGGCTTTTCAGGGGTTTTAAAAGGATAAAATTCTAGGGCGACAAACAAAACACATAAAGCAGTTAATGGGGAAATAAGAACAATTAAAGGCTCAAGTAGGCCTCCTCACTTAAAGAAACGAATTGTTTAGCATGTCTTACACATACTGTTTAGGTCATTAATTAAAATTAGCACAGGAAGAATTGATTTACCATATATTTCCCAGATAGGGAGTCCAGATTAGTCCTGCTTAGATGTAGTTGTCGAAAACTGACAGTTGATTAATTATCTAACTATTTGTATGTTAAACGGGGCCTATAGGCATGATATCTATTAATCCAGGGACGGAGGAATAACTCATTGCAAAAAGTCATTAGTTATAAGCTCTACGAGTGTTAAACAAATTGCCACTGATTTTAAACTTAGAAACGAGTGGCGATTCTGATTAAGTTGATAGTTCCTATAGACATGCTTTCTAGTTGTAACTGATTTTGAGCAGAGATCCTATAGGCAGGTTATCTATGTGTAATGAGTTATTTTAACTCCTATGAGCAGGCTTGCCTAATGAAAAATGTATATGCAAAGTGCAGGAAGTCCTATAGGCATATTATCTATACAATATGCAGAGCTTCATTATCGATTTATTCCCATGGTATTATTACAAAGTGCAGAAAACCTATGGGCACGGTATCTATGTGAAAAATGCAGGCTTTGAAAGTGATAACCCTATGAACATGGTTTCTAGGCGAGATGCAGAATTTTAAAGAGTAAATATCCTATAGACATGGTATCTATGTGAAAATGCAGAGTTTGAAAGTACTGATCCTATGAACATGATTTCTATGTGAGATGCAGAATTTTAAAGGGTAAATATCCTATATACTGATTTCTATGTGAAAATGCTTATTTTAAAGAGTAAATACTTATAGACATGATTTCTACCCCTTTGGCATGCATTCAGTCCCATCCCCTTTCACCATACCCCAGTAGTTATTACAAAATTATTTACAAAGCTTATTACAGACCAAGCGAATCAGAAGGAATAATAAAATTACATTAGCGATTACATCTACATCTAATCAGCCTAATCCAGACTCAAAGTCTAATAATACGAGATAAACCAACTTCCAGGGTCGGATTTTCAAAGCCTTTCTCTTATTTGGGATGTGTCAAAGTTCCAAGGAACTTCAAGAATTCCAGGCAATGCTTACACCCCAAATATCATTGCAGAGTTAAGAACATAGTGCAGTGTGGAAGGGCCAGCCCTCAAATGTCCAAGTTCAGAGGGAACTCAAGGTCCCAAGGTAAGGCTCATAGGAGGGGGCAGAACTTAGAGACTAAGAGTAAGTGTAAGTGCAATGAAAGGGAATTAGGGGGAGCCAGTGCAGGCTGGTGGTCATGCCCAGCAACCCCTAACCAGCCGGTCAGCTTAAAAATTAAAGAGTTAGGACCTTTTGAAGGTCAGGTTCAGCCCTGGACAGCAACTTGGATGCTGCCAGGCTATACCTTAACTCAATACACATAAGGGAATGGGTGTATGGGAAATTGAAAGAGGCTAGGATCCAAAGGACCCAGTTTTAATCCATGACAATAACTTTGTATATTGCCATGTCTTAAACTATAGCCCAAGCACATAAAAGGGGGATGGGGATAGGGATTCATTGCAGCAACAGATAGCAAGACATAAGTATTACATTAAAGTTGAACTCTACAAAGCAGTAAAGCAGGCATGGGCATAAAAGCTTGTAAATAAACACATTGGAGTTGATGCTAGAATCAAAAGTAGGACATACCAGTTTCAGAAAATTAAATGAAAAGTAGAAGCTTTGGTAAGCCAAATTGCGAGCAAGCAATGCAAAAGATCTCAGAAGAGGGTAAAGAGTGCAAGAGAGTTTGTGATTCGAAAATCAGTGAATCAGGATTGTTGAAAGTATAGAAGGGAAGGCCTTTTTTATAGTGCAGCAAGTAAGTAAGAAAAGGTAAGGAAAATAACCTTGAAAATCAATTTCCGTTCAATTAAGGGACTCTGATTTCCAACGGGTAAAGATAATTAAGGAAAGGGTCAATCAGAATATTTTCCCAAGCAGTACAATAAAGGGTAAATACATAAAAACTATTTAAGGTAAAAGTCTAGTGGTACTTGATTTGTGAAAAACAAGAAAAGGGAATCAGTAAAATAGCCAGTAAAAGAACCAAGTTGAAAGCCTTGTTTGATTGAACCGAGTCAGAAAAGTGGTAAAGGAAAGTTTAATTTAGGGCAAAATCAGTAACAATCAAGTAAGCAACATTAAAGGGATTCAGAATCAATTAACAATTGGCAAAACCTTTGAAAGAGAAGCTCTCATATATAAAACACATAGACATGTCAAGCAAGAAGGATGTCATGCTAATTACGAAAGACTAGCAAGAAAGTTTCAAAATCACAAACGCAGAAAAAGATCAAATTCGGTTCATAAACTCAGAGTGAGTCTGAGAGTTCAAGGTTTCAAAGTAGAACCCCTGTCCAAACACAAAATCAAACTTGCCAAAGAAACCCCCAAATCTTAGGGTTTTTAAACTCGAATTCGACACAGAGATGAGAAGGCAAGCTATTGAAACAGACTCAAAGACCTCTTTCAGAGTCTCATGAGAAAACATACAAGCACAATAGCAGGTCCAAGGCAAATAGAACATAGAAACTAATTTGAAGTACAGGGAACAAGTTTCAAGAAAAGCTTGGAATTTAAACGAGTTCACGAGATAAAGGGGTAGTGTAAACTTAAGGAAATAGTCGATGAAACACATCTAGAAAGAACAAAGTCTGGTAAAGGCAAACAAAGGACTAAAACTCAGTAGGAAAACACAACAAAGGAACACATAAGATAGGCATGTGAGAGCATGATATTGAAACCAGTAGGAGACAGAATGGAGCACAACAGAAAACTTCATAATACAGCAAATATAAGAAAATACCAAAAATCATGCGAGTCAGAAAAGAGCAAATAAGAACATAGCAGGGATCGATTCACACCAAGAAAAGAAGAAGAGGAAGAGTCAGAAACATTTTCAAGACCTTTTCCAGAAACCCTAATCGAAAAGAAGTAACTTTTTGAAAGAAAATCGGAGAAAACGTTTAAGAAACTTA
Organism: Nicotiana attenuata; assembly: GCF_001879085.1. NCBI lineage: Eukaryota > Viridiplantae > Streptophyta > Magnoliopsida > Solanales > Solanaceae > Nicotiana > Nicotiana attenuata. The sequence continues at coordinate 51,202 of NW_017673520.1, read as the reverse complement.
AGCAATATTGCAAAAATATAACAGATCTAAAAATAATCGGAGATAACCTCGATAGTTAGGGTTTCAGATGAACCCTAGAATGAGAAAGGCTTCGAAAATGTACGATATAAGTCAGATGAGGGAGAATCAGGCTCTTGAGGCTTAAATATGCCGGAGCAAAGGCCGGAGAGGCCATGGAACCAAAGATCTGAGAAGATCTGAAAGAGAACCATCGGAGTCAGACTTTGAAACCTCGAACATCCAAGGTTTAATAGTGGAGGGGGTGAGTATAGACCATCCATGGCCTGAAAAGCCATGGATTTTGGTGGAGTGGTGGTTGGAAAGGGCAGGAGACGATTAGGGTTTCGACGAACCGTTGAGAGAGTTTGAGAGACGAAAGGATTTCAAAGGCGGCTATCAGAATAAAATGAGGGATTAGGGTAGGTCGTTTGGGGTTAAAATGGTAAGGGGGAATTATGGCCGTTGATCAAAATGATCAACGGCCTTGATTAATAACAGGAACCGGGCGGATTTTTAAATTGGGTCAGGGCCGGGTAAAATGAAATTGGGTTGGTCTAATTAGGCCTAGGTCAATTAGGGTTAAAATTAAAATGTAAAGTAGGATACAATTGAAATGAAATGGGGCTAAATGTTAAATAGCCAGTTTTCCCTTTTTATTTATAAAAAATAGTAAAGATGATTTTAAAAGCAAATTAAAAGTACTGAGCCAGTAAATAATATATAAATATTAATTTAAAAATACTGGAACCAATTTTATAATTATGAAATGCTATAAATCTTAAAATAGGCTAAAATTGCAATTATAGGCAATTTAGTCTTTTAAATACCAAACAAATTTGTAAAAAATATACAAAAAATTACCTCAACTATATTTTGGTATAAATATGAGAATAAAATAAATTATTCACCAAAATTGATAGTTTTTTGGGAATAATTACTGATTTTTGTACTGCTAAAGTGGACAATAAATTGATTTTAAAAATCTTTAAAAATTAGGAAAAGTACCAAAATACTTGGGCATGCTTATATATGCGTATACATGTTATTTTGAAAGTATTTTGTATATAAAAAATACATAGGAAAAAATTGGGTGTCAACAATATGCGGTACCGAGTGGTTAAGTATGTATACATATATATGTGGAGATGGATTTCTCCTCAGGGTTGGATTACCCTTCTTCCTCGGTACTGGTTGACTTGCAGTTAGTGTTGTATATGGCCATATGCAGTACCGAGTGGTTGAGGACTTGCGAGTGGGAGCACATGGTGCATTTCATACATTTTGTGCATTAGTATGTAGAGTTAGCTGAGCTTGATATCTCACATTGTTCAGATCTGCATTTATTTCATTGCTTGAGCTGTATACTTGAACCGGTAGCATGCCTACTTTTCCTGCACAGTTTATTTCTATTACTTGTTGAGGTTAAGTTCATCACTACCTATCAGTCCATAGTTTGGACTTGTTACTTACTTAGTTGGTGTACTCACGTTATCCCTTGCACCTTGTCTGCAGATCCAGGTATCTCTGGCCACAGTAGCGGCTGTTGACTATTCCAGTTGCTGACTTTCATCGAAAATAGCGAGGTAGCTTCCTGGCCATCGCAGTCTTGCTTTTCTCCTTCTTTATCTTCCCTTTAGTGTATTTTGGTATTCTCAGACTATGTTAGTCTTGCTATATTTCAGAATAGTTGTAGTGGCTGCTCATGCCTTAATGACACATCGATGTCGGGCTATTTATTTCCGCATTTTGTTTTTGAGTTAAACTCTTTTATGAAATTTTAGTATGAAAAAGGCTTTTGTCTATCTTTTAGCGAAATATCGAATTGTTTGGGAGTGTGTCGGCTTGCCTAGTTCCATGATAGGCGCAATCACGACTCGATTTAGATTTGGGTCGTGATAAGTTGGTATCAGAGCCTAGGTTACATATGTCTCACGAGTCATGAGCAGGTTCAGTAGAGTCTTGCAGATCGATACAGAGACGTCTGTACTTATCTTCGAGAGACTGCAGAACCTTTAGGAAATTCCACATTCTTGAATTTTTATCGTGCGACATTGATTCAGCTTGAAGCGTAACTCCTTGAATTTCTTCCACGCATTCGTGTGCGCACATGAGCGCTCGATATCAGCTGTCTATCGACGGCTTGTGATTCCCTGGATGAGGTGTGAGATGTGATTTCTGTGTGTTGATGTTGGGCCAGTCTGGAGGACTTGAGGCCGGGTTTTGATTGTAACTTGAGCACTGAGGTGTTGATTGTGTGAGCACGTGCTTTTGGATTTATATGTCCGATAGTGTCCCTATTAATGGAATTGATAGCTGGATGGCTACGTGATGAGTATGATGTGACTATGAGATGTGTTCATATGATTTGAATGTGACAAGAAAGGTCTGTGTGAGGTGTAGAAAGAACTATTCGGTGCTTGATTTTCATCTTGATTTGAAGTATAGCCCCGGGTTATGGGTGTGTTGAAGGATCTTCTCATGTTGTTTAGTTGGGGAGTGAAGTAGATTTCATGTCGTGATATGAGTTCAGACTAAGAAAGATTAGGTGATTACGTGATGATTATGACTGTAGAAGGGTATAAAGAGATGTTAGTATGAGGCAAAACAGGTGGGATCTCTCCTGAGGGCGTGTGATCCCTATGCTGTTTTGTAGCGAGTCCTCCTTTACCAGTGAGTTATATGTGCTGCAGTTTGAGTTCAGATCGCGTATGAGAGTTGTCTTAACTGTTGTGAGGGTGAATGTGAGATTTGCAAATGCATTGAGGTATTAGACGGGTTGTTTTGCATGAGCTTATGAAGGATTTAGTTGAATCTCACTATGGCAGTATGGCAGTATTAGATTATGAGCATCGTGAGTTATTGTGTGTTTTGATCTATGGCTTTGAGCGAAGTGGGGGAGTCTGCTATTGATTAGTTGATTGCACGATTATGTGCTGTATTGGTTTCAGTTTGAGGTATACTGGTGAATCAGTGGCGGCTTATAGAGGTTGAGATCGAGGATGACTCGAGTAAAGGAAATTTTGGATGAGGGTTGTGTTATGCTTTATGGGTATATATGAGAAACATTGGATGATTTAGTTGTTGTTGTAAGGGAAGTAATGTGTAGGGAGTAGGAAATCGCTCGGCTGCTTAGAAGGATGGGTTACTTCCTTAGGTGTTGCTGTACTAATGGGGCACAAGTCGTTCGGTTCGTTTGATCAGTTTACTTGAGACTTGAGTAGAGTGGATAACTCCCAAGAATGGTTCTAATGGATTCAAGATTTATATGTAACAATTGGGGATCTTCAGGATGTGTATTTGGCTAGAAACTGAAGTTTACATTGGAGGGTGTCAAGACTTTGGCATTTCTATATCATTATGGATTTTACAAATCAGTATCAGGAAGGTGAAGGTAATGGCTTTAGATTCACCGGAAGTCTTTTCTGGGTAAGTATTTTGAATGTGGTACTTTTGAGGATATTTAAGAGAGTATTCAGTGACTTATGAGCCTTAGGGCGGTGTGGTTTTATGCTTGAGTCTCATGTGGTGAGTCTGGGTTGAGGATTGTGGTATTATGGTAAGGAGAAGTATCAAATTGAAGGTAATTCAGAAGGAACTTAGATGAATAGGACAACTTGGTATTAGGTTGGATCGGCATGGTAAGGGATATGATTAGTTCTTTGGGTGCTTATGAGGTAATGAGTTTTTACAGGTGTTTCGTGGAAATGCTTCTCGATTTTTTTGGTGATCTGCGTAGCTTGGTTGAGTTAGAATGATTCAGTCATGATGGTTTGGTTCTGTGCAAATGGGATTCGGAGAGCTCTTAATGGTTTCTACCATGGTTAGAGATGTATATTTTCTACTGGCGTGAGGAGCATGTGATGTATAGTGATTTTCTCCTAGATGAGATGAAATGGAAAGTCCTTGGCTAGTTGAGTACGTAGTTTCTTGTGAATCGAAGTAGATTATGAAGTTCTCATATTTATCATAGGATGACATGGTATATGCGGTATGTTGTTTAGGATTGAGACTGGTATGTGTAAGGTCACGGTTCAGTCCTGAAAGGAAGGTTTGAAATTCTTAGGTAGCATGGACAGTTCAGATGACTAGGTAAATGATATTACTAACCGATATGGCTTGATGAGAGTATACATTTCAGAAAGGGTGATGTGTTGGAATTATGGACACTTCATTGGTATTGCGGCACTTTCTTGTTTGATCGACTGTTGGAGTTCAAATTTTGCTTTGTGGCACGGAAGAATTTTAGAAGTATTCCTCATGGGATGACCGTGTAATTGGAGAAGTATGGACATTCAGGCGGTGGAGTTAAGATTGGGGATGGTGATTCGTATGTTCTATGGATTTGGAGATTGAGAGTTCTTGTGAATAGATTGTTCGTGGTTGTGGTCTGTAAAAATGTAGCCAAGGTTAGTCTGTGTTGTGATTAAGTCATTGTAGACTTTCGGGGGGTTATTTATCTATTGTGAGGGACCAGAGCTGATTTAGGGCTCATTGGTAGGCCCAACATGGAGGTGTGTTCTGCATAAAGTCGGATTTGTTGACTGGAGGTGCCATTCAGTGGTTGTTGAGCTTATTCGTGATCTGAAATGATCTGCGAGTTAGCCTTCTATATTATGAGGAGTTATGACTTGTTGGTTATATGCGCATATGGTGTGGTTCTATTGTGGTCCTATAGCGGAATATGAGCGGGAAGAGTATTGGGTATTGCTTGGTGGATGGCATATTGGTTATGTTCTTTCGGGTTTTGTGTGGTGTGATGTCATTTGCTTCTCCGTAGATATGGTAATGCACTTTGAGTACTTGATGTCGAATTGCGTGTGGTTATTGATTTTGAACAAGGTGGTTTGAAGTATTTCATGTGGACCAGTGTTTGGATGGGATCGCGCATTACAACGAAGTTAAGCTGGGATATGACCCTTTGTGTTAGATTCATGTGTTTTGGTTCTACGGTGTGTGATGGGTTATTAGCGTTGCATTCTGGTAGTACTGGTTGAGCTTACGGGATGTTTCTCTCATTGAAGTCATTTTCTATGTTTGAGTACGTTTAAATTGTTGCGTATTGGTGCACGGATTTCACGGTTTGTGGCTCTGGGTAGTATGGGCGTGGCATGTCAGTAGAGTAACTTGTATTTGATAAGATGAGGTCGTCGGAGCTAGAATGGATGCTATCGAATTTGATTGCGGCATATTTAAAAAGGGTAATGTCGCTGATCGGCTTAGAAATTGACTATAGTTCTTGTCGAAGGAGAGGGAGTTCCAAAATTGGTTGATCTGATGAATGGTTATGAGTTGTGGCGTGTTTCTTTTATCGTTGGTAGTATATGATGGTGTTAGAACGAGGCTCTGTTTGATAAGAGGTTATTACCAACGTTTGGTTGTGTTGGGCAGCTGCTGTGATTGGAAATCATTGCTGTGAGTGTTTGAGTTATGTGGTATATCATGTGAATTCATCTTGGGTCATGGCTATGACTGGATACAGCTTGTTCAGACTTATACAGAGCGTGGATGCGAGATTCTGATCTTATAGGAATTTCGGATGTGGAAATTGGATTCTAAGGCTTATGGGCTAGGTTGGATTAAGAAATTCAGTCATGTTTGTGTTATCAGACCTATATTGGATACGGTGACGTGGGGTCACCCCCGGGTATGTGCATAGTGAGATTATACAGCAATTTGATGGCTTTTGGAACAACTCTAGGCATGTTCGAGGACGAACGAATGATTAAGTGGGGGAGGATGTAATGACCCGACCGGTCGTTTTGAGCAATGGCACTTCGCTCGGTTGTTTGAGGGCATGAGTAGCTTCGTATGATGTATTATGACTTATATGAATCGTCGGTTTTGGTTTTCAGGTTATCCGGAATTTGATTTGGGAGAATGGTCTCAGCTAGAAGCTTTAAATTTAAAAGGTTCGACCAAGTTTTTACTTTTTAGTAAACGATCTCAGATTTGGACTTTTATGGTTCGGTTAGCTCCGTTAGTTGATTTTGGACTTGGGAGCGCGTCCGAAATATGATTTGGAGGTCTTGGTAGAATTAGGCTTGAATTGGCGAAAGTTGGAATTTTGGCGATTTTGGTCGACAGTGGATTTTGATATCGGGGTCGGAATGGAATTTCGGAAGTTGGAGTAGGTTCGTAGTATCATTTGTGACGTGTGTGCAATATTTTAGGTCATTCGGAGGTGATTTGATAGGTTTCTGCATCGTTTTTGGAAATTGAAAGTTTAGAAGTTCTTAGGCTTGAATCCGAGGGTAATTTGGTGTTTTCAAGTTGTTTTGAGTGTTCCGAAGGTTCGACGAAGTTTGTATGTTGATATACGACTTGTTGGTATGTTTGGTAGAGGTCCCAAGGGCTTCGGGTTGATTTCGGGTGGTTGACGGAACAAGGTCAGAATTTGAGGAAGGTTGAAGTTGAACTCAGCTGTCATAACCGCACCTGCGGAGAGGGGACCGCAGGTGCGAGCCCGCAGAAACGGAGAAGGAGCTGCAGATGCGACCAAGGCTGAGGTGGGCAGGAGCCGTAGTTGCGAATAGTGGAGTGCACCTGCGAGACCGCAGGTGCGATAATCGGACCATAGAAGCGGATTCTGAGGGCATAAGTGGGAACCGCACCTGCGATGGTTTTTCCGCAGGTGCGGCGTCGTAGAAGCGACATTTGGACCGCAGATGTGGTATCTCTGGGCAGAAAGTATAAATTGTGGACTTCGCGAATTTTGGTTCATTTTCCATCATTTTTAGTCGGCTTTGAAGTTTTTATAGCGATTTTGAGGAGGAATTCAAGGGATTATCAGTAAGGTAAGTTTCTTGAGCCCTAATACTCGTATATGTGATGATTTCCCCTTGTTTAATCATGTAATTAGTGAAGATTAGGGGTGAAAATGAGGGGTTAGGGCTTGAGATTTTGGATAGTTTGATTTGAGTATTTGAGGGGACAAATGGAGTCGGATCTTGATGAATTTCGTATTTATGGACCCGTGAGTGAAAGGGCTTTCTAGTTTTGTAATTTTTGTCGGATTCCGAGGTGTGGGCCTGAGGGTCGGGTTTGGGTGAATTTTGAGGTTTTGGTCTAAGTTGATAGTTTTTCGTGTGGAATTGGTTCCTTAGCCTATATTGATTGCATTGTATTGCTTTTGGTTAGATTCGGGACGTTTAGAGGCCGATTCCAGAGGCAAGGGTGTTGCGGAGTAGGATTTTGGCTTGGTTTGAGGTAAGTAACGCTTCCAAACATGGTTCTGAGGGTTCGAAACCCTGAACTATGTGTTATGTGAATTGTATTGAGGTGACGCACATGCCAAGTGACGGGCGTGCGGGCGTGCACCATGAGAATTGTGGCCGGGTTCTTTCCATGGCACCGCTTAGTGTCTCTTTCTTGATCCGCGCTTCTATCACGTGATTAAGTAAATGAGCTATAAATCATGCTAAATATCATGTTAGGGCTTCACGCCGATATTGTTGAGACCCGAGTGGTCGTTTCTTGCTGTCATCTCGTTAGTTTCTTTCATATTCTGTACTCACTCCTATTTATGCATATCATATCATGTCTCAGTCTCAGTTGTTATTATTTGGCACATCATATCATTGTTCCGGGCAAGTTTCATGGCATTGTGAGCTCGTGTGTGAGACTAAAGAGTGATGAGTGTGTGAGGCCGAGAGCCTGATTATGAGTGACAGTTATGGGATCGGGCTGCATGCTGCAGCGGTTATGTTGATGATTATGATAGCGCTTGGGCTGTAAGAGCCCCTCCGGAGTCTTTAACACACCCCTAGTGAGCACAGATGATTTTATTGAGGGATGGATTTCCCTGGACATGGATTTGTCCGAGGTATTGATATTTGGAGATGGCTTTCTCCACAGGGTTGGATTACCATTTTCCTCGGTACCGAGTGACTTATAGTCAGCAATGAGTATATTCCGGGATGGATTTCCCTGGGCCGGATGGCCATATGCGGTACCGAGTGGTTGAGTATGTATACATATATACCTAGAGATGGATTTCTCCTCAAGGTTGGATTACCCTTCTTCCTCGGTACTGGTTGACTTGCAGTCAGTGTTGTATATGTTCTGGGATGGAATTCCCTGGGCCGGATGGCCATATGCAGTACCGAGTGGTTGAGCACTTGAGAATGGGAGCACATAGTGAATTTCATACATTCTGTGCATTGGTATGTAGAGATAGCTGAGCTTGATATCTCACATTGTTCAAATCTTCATTTATTTTACTGCTTGAGCTGTATACTTAAACGGGTAGCATGCCTACTTTTCCTGCACAATTTATTTCTATTACTTGTTGAGGTTAAGTTCGTCACTACCTATCAGTCCATAGTTTGGACTTGTTATTTACTGAGTTGGTGTACTCACGTTACCCCCTGCACCTTGTCTGCAGATCCAGGTATCTCTGTCCACGGTAGCGGCTGTTGACTATTCCAGTTGCTGACTTTCATCGGAAATAGCGAGGTAGCTGCCTGGCGATCGCAGTCCTGCTTTTCTCCTTCTTTATCTTCCCTTTAGTGTATTTTGGTATTCTCAGACTATGTTAGTCTTGCTATATTTTAGAATAGTTGTAGTAATTACTCATGACTTAATGACACATCGATGTCGGGCTATTTATTTCCGCATTTTGTTTTTGAGTTAAACTCTTTTACGAAATTTCGGTATGAAGAAATGGCTTTTGTCTATCTTTTAGCGAAATATCGAATTGTTTGGGAGTGTGTCGGCTTGCTTAGTTCGATGATATGCGCCATCACGACTAGGTTTAGATTTGGGTCGTGACATAATCGTCAAAATTAACCAATATAATTATTAATCAAAGAACATTTACTTGTGGTAATCTTATTTTTGTACAGGTTTATTCAAGAAAAAAGATGCTGGTAAAGATCTAAACAAATATGGGAAAGAGAATATCATGTGAAGAATTTATCAAGGAAGATTATTTTCAGAGATTTAGTATCCATACGTCATAGAAGGAATAATATTTGAAAGTGAAATTTCAAATATTGAATGGCTTACTACAATATCAGAATAAGAATCAACCGAAACTATGGATGGAAAGTTTTTCAACATCTTGAAAGGAAAGTTGCTAAAATCATGGAAAATATCTATTATTTTGTGGAAGGAAGATACTATATGGAAGAGATACTACAAGGCCAAGGAAGAATACATTTTTTATGGAAAAAATATATTATGGGTATATTATAATCAATATTATGGAAAGAGATTATTTTTCAAGATCAAGAAAGGAGTCAAAGATATATTGAGATCTATTAGAAAAGGAAAGAAGTACGAGGAAGCAAAGGAAAAGAATCTCAAAATGCACTTCCAAAGGAAAGAAGATCTGCATGTTACCTAGTTTTCAAGAATCAAGGATTTTATTGTTCTGGAACAAATAAGGAACCTTCAAATAATAATGATCCTGCAAAGAAGGAAAATTTGATTAGTTAAGTCAAATGGACAATACTGCAAGAAAGAAAAGAAAATTTCGAATGGAGAACTTGTAAAGACAGAAAAGTCGGATTCAAGAGGACACAGATGGAAAATTTGAAAAGTCCGGGGATAGCTACTGACTCATCACTAGTTATAGAAAATAATTATTAGTGATATGGAAAATTACTATAGTGTACGGTTAAAAATAATTGCAAGTCAAAGGAAGAGAATCTCATCAGTATCTAATCTTTAAAGGAAAGAGAATCATACTTACATTGAAAGAAAGCCAATTCCTCCAGTACACATGTAAACATCCAAGACTAGATGGGAAATATTTGAAGACTTCAAATATGGAATGATCAATCATGGAAAAATCCAATGATTCTTCCAAATTCAAAGAGGTCATAAATAAAGCACGGCTACAAGGAAGATTAAGGAACAATCTTCAAAAATCTCTTGGGTTATGCCAAAGCCTAATCACAAGAAAGTATATAAATAGCAGCGCCTAAGAAAGAAGATAGCACACAACCTTTTATACAAATTGTCTACCCAACTACAAGTTCTTTATTCTACTCTTAACAAGCATTGTAATTCACATTTAGTAGATTTACTGTGTACATAAAAGAGAGAAGAGACACAGAAAAATATTGAAAAGGCAGTGTGTCATGAGAGGTTGTGTGTCATTGTTCGTTTCTGTAGTGAGCGAGTGAAAATCAAAGGGTCGTTGTTGGTGAACAAGTGAAAACCAACCCTTGCTTGTTGTTGGCGAGCGAGTAAAAACCAACCTTGTAAATGTCGGTGGTGAACGTTGAAAATCACACAAGTTGTACTTAACCCAAATTACAAATAGCTCAAAAGATAACATCCTTGCAACCCAAGGAGACCGGATCAGGATACCACATTGGTTCCGAACCAGTATATAATTTCTGGTGTCATTTATTTTATTGCTCTCATCTTTTATTATACACACCTACTGTTTGTTGTGAGTAGTACTTGTTTAAATTGAAGTACTAACAATTTTGGTGCAGGCTGTCTCCGCATTAGTCAACTAGGTCTGAAGAGTAGTGGACTAGAAATTTAAAAAGGCTACAATTCACCTCCCCTATTGTACTTTCAATTGGTATCAGAGCAGGTCTTACATCTTTATTTTTGATAAATAGCAAGTGAGAAAAGATCCATGACAGGTCATCAAATTACTGGAACCGTACTTCAAGAGGGATACTCAACATTTTTTTATGTTCTTTTTGTTTTTCTTTTGTTTTTTCGTCCATCTCTTTCTGGTTGTTTACAATTTCTATTTCTGCGTCGCATATTTCCTTTCTGTCATTTAAATGTAATAGAATTGTCCATGTCAAGTAATCGCCCATCTATTCCCCCGGATTCCTAATGATCTTGAAGTTTCCCCGATAGTAAATACTATAGCCATTGGAAAGAAAGAATGAAGGTTTATGTTCAATCAATAGATTATTGAGCCTGGCTAGTTATTCAGAATGGACCAAGACCTACTCCGAACAACAGTGATGGAAAGAAGCTTGTAAAAGGGGCATTCATATTTGACTACACAAAAGAACACTTGGATATTATGCAAACAAACGCTAGAGCAATCAACCTGCTCTATTATGCGATTAGTGAAGAAGAATATAAGAAAATATCCACCTGTGAGACTGCTTAAGCCATATGGGACAGATTGGAAAATATCTATTGGGACACCAACAAAGTTAAGAAAATTGAATCCAAGTCAACTCTTGAAGAACCTGAAAATGGTGAAGATCGAGAAGACTTGGCCGTGATACCCAGGACGAGAAAAAAGAAGAGTCGAAAGAAGCATAATAGAAAATTTGAATCCATCCAGAATCATCAAAAGAACCACAAGAATGAGGTTCAACAACAAGAGAATGTATGCTGCTACGAATGCGGTAAACCTGGACATTTGAAATTAAAATGTCCTAACCTCAAGAGAAGAATCATGGAACCTCAACTTGGAGCGACGAGAATGAATCTGAAGAAGAAAACGATAATGAAAGAAGGGAGAATCTATGTTTCATGGCAATGGGCGAAATTGACAAGGTATGTCCTACTTTTATTACGTATTGGGATAAATGTGATGAATTTCAGAAAACATTGAATTGGTTCTTGATAACTAGGGATTTTGACGCATTTTATACTCCTTCTTGCTTATGCTTTGATCAAATATTCATACAAAATAGTCCCAAAAGTCTTACAAGTTGTGCTTGATTGCAGGTTTGATCAACAAAGTGACAAAATGTCAAAGATCGGCCCAAAAGGAGTGAAACTTGCACAAGTGCCAAAGACAAGGCAAGCTCAGGCAGAACAGGCCCAGTGCGGCCGCACACCACTTTGTGCGGTCCACACTGGGAGATTCAGAGAGTTGAATTTCAGGCTTCAAGGCAGTGCGGCTGCACACTATTTTGTGCGGTCCGCACTGAAGGCAACGCGGCCGCAGTCCATTCTCTGCGGTCCGCGATGCCAAGATTCAGAGAGGATGATTTTTCAAGTTTGAAGCCTGTGCGGTCCGCGGTCAACTTTGTGCGGACCGCACTAGAAGCCTCCGCGGCCGCAGTCCATTCTGTGCGGTCCACGGAGCCCAAGTTTAGAGAGCAAGAATTTTGAAGTCAAGAGCCCAGCGCGGACCGCAGTCCATTCTGTGCGGTCCGCACTAACCCCGCAGGGGCAATTTTGTCCAAAATTTTCAACATAGTATAAATAGATTATTTTTCCATTTTTAGGGCATCAGATACTGTAATACGTAAGCTGCGCTCGTGAGTCGAATTTTCTTAGCCATTTTGGGCATTTTTACGTACTTTTCATCATTGAATCTTTGTATTTAGCTAAGCAATTAATTAATATGAGTTCATCTTCATCTATTTCTTATTTTTCTTCTTTAAATATGAGTAGCTAGACCCCATAGCTAGGGTTGTGGCTCAACCCTAGTGTGGGTAATTGATGGATCTTGTATTTTAGGGCTAATTTGACTATGGGTGTTTGTTATTTGGTCCAATTTCATGGGTAATTTCTGAATTAGTGGTTGCAAATACTAGTTTGTGTTGAGTTGACTTAAGCTTTTCTTGAGAAAGAGAGCCTAAGTCACCGAAATTGGTCCAACAATGAATTGGGGCGTACTCAAGAGATTGATAGCCCCAATTAAAGGGTTAAACCTCGAGAGAGTAATACCCGAATTGAACCCTAGTTGCTTGAGCAAAAATTGCATACCCAATTGGTCTTGAGAAAGCTAATTCGGGCAAAATCACTCGAACCACCGAGAGGTGTAGAGTGGGTAAACTCGTGCAACGGTTATAACATACTCCCCAAATATGTCAAATGTGCCTTAGATTCGAGTACCCGTCAATTGACCACCTAGGCGGTAGTCACCACCCTAGTGCCCTTTACCCTATTTGAACAACCCGTAGCATTTAACCCTTAGCTTAATTTACAATTTGTAGTTTGTTAAAAGTAGAATTATTAAGAAAACCCCAAAAATGAATAGAAGTGTAATTAAGAACACATACGTAATCCTAATCTAGATAGATACTCGATTCCAATCCTAGTTCTCTGTGGATATCGATCCCGACCTAAAATCGGGTAAAAGCTATTGCGACCCTCTCTTGCTACTTATTAGTAGTGCGGAGTTGGCAGCGATCACTTTTTGGCGCCGTTGCCGGGGAGCTAACGGTTTTGGCTATCTATTTAGTTAGTTTTGTATATTGTTCTTCTTTCCTTCTTTTTTACTAATTTGTGTGTGTGAATACTTCAGGTACCAAATGGCTTTAAATGCTAGTGACCTTCTTGGAAACGTGCTTGCGGGTGAGGAGGTAGATGACATTGGAGAAGACGAGGTGCCTCTTGTACCTCCCGGACCACGACGAGGCCGCCAGGCCAATGCTAATGAAAATGTTCCAGACCCTCCTCCACCACCTCCAAGAGCGGTTCCGTGGGTGCTACCGAACCAAGGCTATGCAAGTGCTATTGTCCCACCCAGAATCCGGGCGGGCAATTTTCAGATAACAATGTAATGTTGACCTTACTTGATCAGCGTGGGTATTTCACTGGCGCTGCTGATCAAAATGCCTACAAACATCTCAAAGGGTTCGTGGATACATGCTGGGGTAGCAAGCCGACGAATGTGTCCGAGGATGCTCTTAGGTTGAGGCTTTTCCCCTTCTCACTTCGGGGGAAAGCATTGGATTGGCTCGAGAGACTCCCCAACCATTCCATCACTACTTGGGATGAGTTGGCGGATAAGTTTACTGCTAAATTTTTCTCACCCGGGCACATGGCGGCACTTCGAGATGAGATATTGGCCTTCAAGCAAGAGCCCACGGAACCTTTGCATGAGATTTGGGAGCGGTATAGAACGATGGTGAAGGAATGCCCCAATAATGACATGACGGAGAATATGTTGCAACAAACTTTCCACCGGGGCATCAATACTACAAATCAATGCATAGTCAATCAACTCGCTGGGGGTAATTTTATGATGTTGACGTATGATGAAGCTTGTGCCATTCTTGATGAGATGGCGGATACATCCTCCGCATGGCAAAGTAGAGCCAATGTTCCTCAATGTGACCCTACGGTTATTCATTTGCATAAGGAATTACATGACCATGGGCAAGCTATAGCGGAGTTGACAACTACTATGAATCAATTGGCTAAGGCACAGTTGCAACAAGTCCAAAATCCTCGCCAAGTGAATGCCATGGAGGGTGTGAATATGCTTGTCAACAAGAGAAGGCAACAAAACCAAGGAAATTCTGAGCAATTTGATGATGATTGTGATGGGTTTCAAAATGATGGCTATGATGAGCAAAATGAAGAAGTACAATATGTGAACAATTTTCAAGGCCAACGGGGCAACTCTTCCAACCAACAACAGTGGCGACCCCAGGGCAATTGGGGCAATCAACAACAAAACAGTGGCAATTGGGGGAACAATAATTAAAACAACAACTGGGGCAATCAGAACAACAATCAAGGCAACCAAGGGAATTGGAATGGTAATAACAACAATTGGGGCAACAATAACAATCAAGGTGGATGGAACAATGGGAACCAAGGAAACCGGGGGCAAGGCTTTTAAAGGCCCCCAATGTACCAACAACCGAACAATCCACCTCCTTTTCCATCCCAGGGCCCTAGTCCATCTAACAATGAAATGGGTAGAATTGAAATGATGTTCGAACAAATGATGAAAGGGAATGCGGATTCTGATGCGCAATTAGCTTCTCACAATACTTCAATTAGGAATTTGGAGGTGCAACTAGGTCAAATCTCTCAGTCCTTGAATACACGCCCTAAGGGTGCTCTACCAAGTGATACGGCAGTGAACCCAAAGGGGGGAAACAATCATGTTATGGCTGTGACAACTAGGAGTGGACGAGGCGGTGATGTGAATGCCTCGAAACAAAAGCAAGTTGTGGATGATGTTGAGTTGCGAGAAGATGAAGTTCCTTTGTTAGTTGAAGACGTGGTTGATGACAATGTGAACAATGAAGTGAGGATTGACATTAATGAGGCCGAGGTGGAAACACAAAGTGACGTGAACTCGTCTAGGGAGCACGTAATTGACATGCCGGAGCCGGTTGTGCCAAAAGCCAAGGCACCTTTTCCTAGGCCACCTCCCCCTTATCCTCAGAGGCTAGCTAAGCAGAAAAGTGCGAATCAATTCAAAAAGTTCATTGACAGGATGAAGAGCTTATCCATTAATGTGCCTTTGGTGGAGGCTTTGGAGCAAATGCCTGGTTATGCTAAATTCATGAAAGATTTGGTTACAAAGAAAAGAACAATGGACTGTGAAACTATCAAGATGACCCACCAAATTAGTGCTATAGTACATTTAATGGCTCCGAAATTAGAGGATCCGGGTGCTTTCACTATCCCCTGCACTATTGGTAGTGCATACTTTTCCAAAGCTTTATGTGATCTTGGGGCAAGCATCAACTTAATGCCCTTCTCAGTTTTCAAGACTTTGGGTATTGGGCCTCCGAGGCCAACTTCCATGCGTTTGCAAATGGCAGACCGATCTATGAAGCGACCATTGGGTATTGTTGATGATGTGCTCGTCCGGGTGGAAAAATTTATCTTGCCAGCTGACTTTGTCATCCTGGATTGTGAGGTAGATTATGAGGTCCCGATCATATTAGGGAGGCCTTTCCTTGCTACGGGGAAGGCTCTAGTGGATGTGGAAGCAGGGGAACTCACTTTCAGGGTGGGTGATGAAAAGGTAGTCTTTCATGTGTGCAAGTCACTAAAGCAGCCCAATTGTACCGAAGTGTGCTCATTTGTGGATTTAGTCACGGCTATGATAATTGATGATACCAGTGCAATGATCAATGTTGAGGACCCTTTGGAAGCCGTATTGTTGAATTTGGATGTCAATGAAGATGCGGGCCGAGTGGAGTGCGTAAATGCTTTACATGGAATGGGCTCTTATTCTTATGAGCCTAGGAAACTTTCTTTGGATCTTGAAAATAGAAAGACGCCTCCAACAAAGCCTTCAATCGAGGAACCCCCCGGTGTTGGAGTTGAAGCCATTACCTCCACACTTCAGGTATGAATTCTTGGGCTCTAATTCAACTTTACCAATTATTCTTTCCTCTTGTCTTACTAACATGCAGGTTGACGCCATATTGGCGGTGCTCAAAAAGCGGAAAAAGGCAATTGGATGGACTCTAGCTGACATTCGGGGAATAAGCCCCGCATTCTGTATGCACAAGATTATTTTGGAGGATGATGCAAAGCCCTCCTTGGAACATCAAAGGAGGCTCAAGAGGCAATGCAAGAAGTGATCAAGTGGCTAGATGCAGGCGTGGTGTATCCAATCTCTGACAGCTCATGGACTTCTCCTGTGCAATGTGTGCCGAAGAAGGGTGATATGACCGTGGTGACCAATGCTAATAATGAACTTATTCCAAACCGGATAGTAACCGGATGGCCGGTGTGCATGGACTACCACAAGCTGAACAAAGTGACCGTAAGGATCACTTCCCATTGCCTTTTCTGGACCAGATGCTAGATCGCCTTGCTGGGCGTGCCTTCTATTGTTTCTTGAACGGTTATTCAAGGTACAATCAAATTTTGATAGCTCCAAAGCATCAGGAGAAAACCACCTTTACTTGTCCATATGGCACCTTTGCTTTCTCTCGGATGCCGTTCGGGTTGTGCAATGCCCCGGCGACTTTCCAACGATGCATGATGGCTATTTTCACCGATATGGTGGAAGATATTTTGGAGGTCTTATGGATGATTTTAGTGTGGTTGGTGATTCATTTGAAGAGTGTTTGGGAAATTAAGATAGAGTGTTGGCCCGGTGTGAAGACACCAATCTTGTGCTAAATTGGGAAAAATGCCACTTCGTGGTTGAGGAGGGCATAGTTTTGGGCCATAAAATTTCAAAGCATGGGATTGAAGTTGACAAAGCCAAGATAGAGGTGATTTCAAGGCTTCCTCCCCCACTTCTATCAAGGGGGTGAGGAGTTTTCTTGGGCATGCGGGGTTCTACCGGCGGTTTATCAAGGACTTTTCGAAGGTAGTGAATCCTCTTTGCAAGTTGCTAGAAAAGGATATAAAGTTTGTGTTTGATGAGAGATGTATGGAAGCCTTTGAACTTCTCAAGCATAAGTTGACCACCACCCCAATCATTACCGCACCCAATTGGAGCTTGCCTTTCGAGCTCGTGTGCGACGCGAGTGATGTTGCGGTTGGGGCAGTTTTGGGTCAAAGAGTGAACAAAATATTTCATCCAGTGTACTATGCGAGCAAG
Source organism: Nicotiana attenuata (assembly GCF_001879085.1). NCBI lineage: Eukaryota > Viridiplantae > Streptophyta > Magnoliopsida > Solanales > Solanaceae > Nicotiana > Nicotiana attenuata. The sequence continues at coordinate 34,002 of NW_017673520.1, read as the reverse complement.
ACTATGAATGAGGCTCAAAGGAACTACACGGTGACTGAGAAGGAATTGTTGGCTATTGTGTNCTATTGTTTACGCCATGGAAAAATTTCAGCCATATCTTATGGGAGCCAAAGTCATAGTGCACACCGATCATGCCGCCCTTAGGTATTTGATGACAAAGAAATACTCCGAGGCTAGGTTGATGCGATGGGTGTTATTTTTTCAAGAGTTTTATTTGGAGATAGTGGACCGGAAAGGTAGTGAAAACCAAGTGGCGAATCATTTGTCCCGCTTGGAGGAGGAAGGTAGGCCGTGTGATGGCCTAGAGATCAATGATACATTCCCCGATGAGCAACTACTTTCTGTGTCGATGTGTGATATGCCATGGTTTGTGGACATTGCTAATTTCCTTGTGACTGGCATCATCCCGTGTGAGCTCTCTTCTAACCAAAGCAAGAAGCTCAAACGGGATAGTTTGGACTTCTATTGGGACGAGCCATACTTGTTCAAGATTTGCACCGACAGAGTGATTCGGAGGTGTGTACCTGAGGAGGAGCAATTTAGCATTCTAGAGGCTTATCATTCCTCCCCCTATGGTGGCCATCATGGAGGGGCGAGGACGGCTTCGAAAGTTCTGAGTTGTGGTTTTTATTGGCCAACCTTGTTCAAAGATGCAAGTGATCTAGTAAAAAGATGTGATCAATGTCAACGAGCGGGCGGGATTTCCAAGAAAGATGAGATGCCTCGAAACACCATTCTCGAAGTTGATATCTTTGATGTATGGGGTATCGATTTTATGGGCCCTTTTGTAAGCTCGTGTGGAAACACCTACATTTTTGTAGCGGTTGATTATGTCTCAAAATGGGTCGAGGCCGTGGCCTTGCCCAACAATGAAGCTAGGAGTGTGGTGGCATTTCTGAAGAAGAGCATTTTCACAAGGTTTGGTACACCTCGGGCAATTATTAGTGATGGATGATCGTATTTTTGTAATAGAGCTTTTGATGCCTTGCTTTCCAAGTATGGTGTCAACCACAAAGTGTCTACGCCTTATCATCCTCAAGCATGTGGCCGGGTTGAAGTGTCTAACAGGGAGATTAAGAGCATTTTGTCCAAAACCATCAATGCCAATAGGACCGATTGGTCTAAAAAGTTAGATAATGCTCTATGAGCCTACCAGACCGCTTACAAGACTCCAATTGGTATGTCGCCATACCGGTTGGTGTTTGGGAAAGCATGTCATTTACCAGTGGAGTTGGAGCATAAGGCCATGTGGGCCTTGAAGAAGTTGAATCTTGATTGGGACATAGCTGCTAATCTTCGGGTGGAGCAACTCAATGAGCTTGATGAATTTAGGTTCCATGCTTACTCTAGTTCGTCCCTGTATACAGATAAAATGAAATACCTTCATGACAAATACACTCGGGGCAAGGAGTTCAAGGTGGGAGATTTGGTGCTCTTACTCAATTCTTGTCTAAGGTTGTTCTCGGGAAAGCTGAAGTCAAAGTGGAGCAGACCATTTGAAGTAGTGTGTGTGACCCCGTTTGGTGCTCTTGATTTGAAGAACAAAAGTGGGGAAGTTTTTAGAGTGAATGGGCATAGAGTCAAGCATTACTTGGGGAAGTTTGATGATAGCCATGTGGTGGCTGTTGTTCATTTCAAATGATTGGATGGTAACATACGTCGTGCCGCGACGTTAAATCAGGCGCTTCTTGGGAGGCAACCCATGTGTTTTTCATTCTTGTTTTTATTTGATTTTCATTATAGTGTAGGATTGATTTTTTGACTAACTGGTTGTGAGATGTTACCAGATTGAGTTGATTCAGTGCAGGACATAATTGAAAAAATGCACAGGTCTCTAAAGTTGCCAGTGCAGCCGCACTACCATTTTGTGCGGACCGCACTGGCAGAGGGTGAAGAAGTGATCTCTCTGAAGTTTGCCACCGCGGCCGGAGTCCATTCTGTGCGGTCCGCAGTGGTCCTCTGCGGCCGCAGTCCATTTTGTGCGGTCCGCGGAGCGATGCCTTCTCAAACTTGTACAAAACAGGGCAGTGCGGACTGCGGTCCATTTTGTGCGGTCCGCACTGGTAGGTGAGAATGGGCCCCAGGTCCTTTTTCTATAAATAGGGCCTGTGGGCCTCCTTTTACCCTTTTCGCACCTTTAACTCTCAGAACCCTAAAAAGTCACTGTGCATGTAGACATGTGATTTTTGACCCTCCCCAAGACTTTTCAAATTTTAACACGTAAATATTTAATTTAGGCCTAATATAGCTATTTTAGTTAATTTTGACTCTTTTACTTTATTTTATTACAAGAAAATAAAAATTAAAAAAAAAGAGTAGTTGCATTAATGTTTTGTAGTCATAAAATCTTGAAAAATACCACAAATAGTTTATTTTAACGGTCAATTTTACTTTTATAGTTATTTACTCAAATAGGAATAATTAATAATTGGTGTAGTATTTTTGGTCTTGTGTTAGAAGAAAGAGTATTAAATTTGGGGCTAATTTTGTTTGGTCTTAATTGAAAATGCCCAATTTGGGATAGCACAAACATTGAGCCCATACCCATTCTCCCCATTTGACCTAACCTAATTCCTATCCCTATAAATTAACGCTACGAACCCCTAAAAAGGAGGACTAAAAAAAATAGATAGCCACTGTCACAAAGAAGAGGCAGAGAACGAATACTCCTATCCTTCCATGGTTGTCGTTCCGAAACTCCAAGAAACAAGCAGCAACTCTTTTCGCCTACCCCCAATTCCGAATTTCCAGCAAAATAACCTTCAAAATACCATTGTTTCAGTCCAAAACCCAGCTCAAAAATAGCATCAAAACAGCCCCCCTAAAACCGGTGAACTTGGAGTTCGCCGGCGAGATCCCGTTCGAGAGATTGGTGTTAGAGGTAGCCGATTCAGGTTTCTGTTCGAGTTCGTGTTTGAGGTTCCCGTCGATTTAGCTGCTCTTTCAGGTTTAAGTGTCGAGTTTAGTTCCCAGGCCCTCTCTGTACATTTATACACGAATTTAATCGGAAAAGATTGAGGTTCAACATCTTTCCTTTCTCTTTATTTTACTGTTAGTAGTAATGGTAAATGCAAAATCGCTCCTGCAATTATTTATTCTCCTTGTTTGATATTATGTTAGAGTTGCTAAATGATTCTTCTAATTCTCGTGAGATCGAGACCTTGTCATGGTTGCGGATCTAAGTTTTGTCTCGTTTTATTTCTTTTTCTTTACTATCATTTAGGCTAAAGTTATATTCCAAGTCCTGAACCAATTTATGTTTGGAGTCAATATTTCTATGCCAGTTATTTTAGTTACATGTTTTTTTAGGTTTTGTCATAATCATAGAGATATAACTTAGTGCAGAATGATTCACTTGCTAATTGTCTAAATCAAATTGTAGATCTAATCTTTATCACACTTAGTGAAGTAGTCTTAGAGTATTTTAGTGTTACCTCTTTAATTCCTAGGTTTATTGTTTAGGAATCCATTAATATCCTTTTGCCAGTAACTGGGTTTAGGCTACCGTTTGGGGTATATAAGGATGTAAGCTCTAAGTTTGAGTTTTGTGCAAATCTTTCGAATTTAGGTTAAAAACTTGTGCAGGAACCGTACCCATAGGCATGATACGTAATTCTCAATTCGGGGGTGCATTTCATGTAACCCGATTATAATAACTTCGAATAATAAAACCTTTTGAAATAAATTGAGGCGTGCCATGCCAAATAAAAGTACTAAGCCCATGGCCCTCATGTAATTAACACTAACTCCTTAGGACTCGAGGCGTGCCATTTAGAAAATCTTCCATGGCCCCCGCAAAGTTAAAAACGTGTAGTTGCTTTAGGCGCGTTATTTTAATAATTCACATTCCTAAACTCGGGTGTGCATTTCATGTGACCCAAATCCAAATCTTAATAACGTTGAATAAAATGTGTTTCGGATTGCGGGTGCATTTCATGTGACGCGGTCCAAAGACTTGTTTTAGACGACGTTAAATCTTCTTTAAAATGAATAAAAGCGGTTATAAATTTAAATTATACCATAGGCTAAAACATGTATTAAAATCAGATAATAGGCCGAT
>NW_017673520.1:24083-27543 GCF_001879085.1 Nicotiana attenuata | reverse complement strand
GTGTGTTGCTGTCAATTCCAGCCTAGCTTTTAGAAACGGTGGTTGGTTGTGGTAAGCTGGCATCGCATCAATACTTTACCAGATCGAAAGGAAGCGTGGAAATGTCTATAGAAATGACTTTGCCCGCAGTCCCCATCTCTGAGGACAGCCCCATCTCGGGGATCCCGGCATCTGAGTCTGTCACAGCGGAAGAGAACCGGATACTACGTCTCCGACTCATGGAGATGTGGGACGCCTGGACTAATGGAAGAGAGCCTCCAAGCGCCATCCCTGGATTTCCTGAACTATTCCCTAGATCCGGGGGTACCTCCAATATCCCCATCAGCCACCCTCATACTCCTTTGGGACAGCCTACCATGACCGCTCACTTTGTCGGAACGCCTCTGAGGTCCCCCCAGGTGTTCCCAGCAGGAGCAGCTCCTAACATCTTCACTGCTCCACCATGCTCTGCTACAACACAACCCTCACTGCCAAGGCCCGCCTTTGATCCCTCAGCTTTCACCTTCCAAAACCCTGTCTTTCCAGTGGATCCTCCTCAATATCCCACATATAATTACTCTCGGCCACCACCATTTGAGCTTACGCTAGGACAAGATCAAACTCCCAAAGCTCCTAAACAAGATGAGATGGCGAAAAGAATGAGAAGCCTTGAACAGAGTTTGAAGAATATGCAAGGTTTGAGTGGGCAAAAGAGTGTTTCTTATATAGATCTGTGCATGTTCCCTCATGTGCACCTGCCCATGGGTTTTAAAACGCCAAAGTTCGAGAAGTATGATGGGCACGACAATCCCATTGCTCACCTTAAAAAGTATTGCGATCAGTTGCGTGGGGCTGGCGGAAAGGAAGAGTTGTTGATGGCTTACTTCGGAGAAAGCTTGGTAGGCATCGCCTCGGAATGGTATATGGACCAAGATGTCTCACGATGGTACATTTTGGATGACCTTGCCAGAGATTTTATGAGACAGTTTCAATACAACATCGACATTGCGCCGGACATGCACTCTTTGGCGAATTTGAAGAAGAAGTCGTCAGAAAGTTTAAGGGAATATGCTATTAAGTGGCGTGAGCAAGCGTCGAGGGTGAAACCACCAATGGACGAAGTGGAAATGGTCACTGTATTTCTCCAGGCCCAGAAAGCGGACTATTTTCAGAACATGATGTCAGCTATGGGCAAACCTTTTGCAGAGGCGATTAAGATTGGTGAAATGGTGGAGAATGGTCTGAAGACAGGAAGAATCTTGAGTCAATCGGCCATTAAGGCAACCTCCCAAGCCATCCAAGACGGGTCTGGAGGAATGGCCAAAGGTAATAAGAAAGAAGAAACAGTTATGGCAGCATCAGGGGCAAGAAGATACCGTGCTCCTAGACCTGTGTTTTTCGAAAGAACCCCTCAACACTACTATCCTCATGCTGATACGGCTTATGCTCCCCCACCTTATGCGGTCATGAATACTCAACCTTTCGCCCGACCGCAGCCACAAGCCAACAGAAATCAACCTCCATTCCAAAGAAACCAGCTTCCCCACCAGAACCACTATAATCCCCGACTTCCGCAGAATAACTTCCGTCCTCGGGAACCACCCAAGAGACCAAACTTTACCCCAATTGGTGAATCTTACTCTAGTCTATTCCCGAAACTTGTCCAAATGGGTCTACTGCACCCGGTTCCTCAGAACAGACAAAACCCGACATCGCTTGCCTACAGAGCTAGTGTCAGGTGTGCATACCATTCAGGGGCAGAGGGCCATCATACAAATGACTGTTGGACTCTGAAACAAGCGGTGGAGAACTTAATAGAGCAAGGGAAAGTTGTGTTGAGGGATGAGGATGTCCCAAATGTGACCAATAATCCGCTGCCCGCTCACAACAACGGGCCAGTAATCGGAATGATCTGTGAGGACAGAAAATTCGATCCAGCCTTAAAAGCTATAATTGCTATTGCCGATGCAGAAAGAAAGCCCGAGGTGGACCCGAAGCAAGAGAAAGGGGAAAAGAAGAGCAAAATCACCAAGACAGAACCAGAAAAGAAAGCTGATTTGAAAAAAGGGACACAAATGTACGTACCAAGCAAGCCTATGTGGTGCGGGGGACAATCAAACCACCTCGGCTGAGTGAGCCAGTGGTTATTGAACGCGTACCACAGAAGCCTATGACGAACCTTGCCGCGGTACCAGGGAATTATCATCAGACGGTGGTTACGTACAAGGGTAAAGAGATCTTGGGTGAGCTGCTAAAAAACCCCCTTGTTGAGAAATATTCAAATGAATAGGAGGTAAACAATGCCACCAGAAGGCGTTTCCCGCCTAAGAGGCCTGTAAGTGCCGATGAAGCAGAAGTATTCTTTCAAAAAATGAAACTGGCCGATTATGAGGTGTTACATTCGTATGAAACTTTTGTCAAGCCTAAGTACAGTAAAGAGGAAGATGATAAGGTTTTCACGGCTGAAGAAATTGAGAAACTAAGTGGGGCAATGAGGAAAATGCTCTACGAAACCCACATGGTCCAGCCGAGAGAGGGCACTAGCACTGCTGAGGTGTTATACATGGGACCAGACGCCAAACTTCAAAACTGGAAGGCTATGCCATTCCCGATCAGGCGGGAGTCCCGGTAGACCCGTCCTGCTACTTTTTCTGCATCCTGAGTTATTCCAGGTTGTAACTCGGATGTTTCCTGTAGTTTCTTGTCTTTAAATTCCCGAATGTGAACCCTGTTATCTTCAAAATTCCAAGAAAATGAAATCAATATTTCATCGTTCATTTTTCTTTATTCTTTCTGATTTTGCTAGTTCTCTCCTTCATTTCTTCTCTTCAGTTTTAATAATGCAGCTTTAAATAACATGACATGCTTGCGGACTTCATGCCTAGATCCCAAAACGCTGTCAGATTTTCGAAATAATGAATCAAGAGTCGAAATGCAAAGAAGGTAACCTTGAGGAAATAAAACAAAGAATTGGAACAATTGAAGGGAAATTGGTTCGCAGGTTGGAAAGGTCCATACATTACAACAAAAGAGTGTGATGTACTCAAGGAACATCCGGGCAGTTGTACCAACAAAGAATGACCCATGCTTACAACAAGAAAGTGCGGCCCGGGAATCTGGAAATAGGACAACTGGTGTTGAGACGCATTCTTCCTCATCACCAGGAAGCAAAAGGAAAACCTGCTCTTAATTGGAAGGGAACACACATCATCCGAAAATACTGCCAAGAGGAGCAGTGTATCTGGGAGACATTGAAGGAGATGATCCCGAAGCAGCAGCCAATACAGATGCAATAAAAAGGTACTATGTCTAGGCCTCCTGCGATGATGGCTTTTGTGCAATTGAGATGACGAAGGCTTTCCTTCTCGCTACCCAAACACTATCAACCCTTCGTAAACCCTTTGAGCCGGTTACGCTTCTTTGGTCACCCTCTTTGGAACCCGGAAGTACCAGCGGAAAAGAAGAAGAAAAGAAAAGAAAA
>NW_017673520.1:13139-22637 GCF_001879085.1 Nicotiana attenuata | reverse complement strand
CCCAGCCTCAGCGAGTGCGTCAGGCCAATCCCGACTGACCATAGTGGTTGATGCTTTCGAAGCAAACACATTGGAAAAGAAAAAAAATCAAGGGCAAGGGCAGAATAAAGTGAAAAGGTCAGAGCCCACACGGGCGAGTCATAATGAAATCCTGAAGGCTGAACCCGGTCGGTTTGAAAAGAGATTCACCCTCAAGGCAAACGAGCAGCAAAGTTCTCAGCAGAAATGGGGCCGGGATCAAGCAATTGAGATGATCAAGGCACAAACACACGTTCAACTACAAATGTTTTTGTTGAAAACAGGTCTAATTCAAAGCAACCATGCAAGAAGCAGGTGCAATCCAAAAGGAAATGAAATGCGCAAGCGCTGAAACAGCTTTGCAGCAGGAAAACGACCAAAAAGGAAGTTTCCCCCCAAAATTTCTTTCATGCGTTTTGCTAAACAAAAAGGAAAACATATAAAGAGGAAAACAAAAGAAAAAGAAAGAAGAAAAGGAATAAAAATGAAAATCCCAAAAGAACAACAAATCATGGTAGCATAAGATCCCATTCCTTAAATCCCGGCCAAAAAACGAGGATCTCCCGGCCAAAAAACCGAGGAGCTTTTTCTTTCCAAATCCCGGCCAAAAAACCGAGGATCTTCCGGCCAAAAAACCGAGGAGCTTTTTCTTTCCAAATCCCGGCCAAAAAACCGAGGATCTCCCGACCAAAAACCGAGGAGCTTTTTCTTTCCAAATCCCGGCCAAAAATCGAGGATCTCCCGGCCAAAAACCGAGGAGCTTTTTCTTTCCTAATCCCAGCCAAAAAACCGAGGATCTCCCTACACAATCTTGATTTGATCGCTTAGATATGTGTCACAACTAACTCATGAAATTTTCCTAGTGAAAACTGGGGCAGAAAAATTTCGTTTGTTTGTTTGTTTTGGTATCTTAAGCAGGTCGACCTCAAGACACAAGGTGAGATGATCAATGGAATGAGTCTCAATCCAAAGTCAAGAAAAGAAGAAAAGAACAAAAAAAAAGATGAACTCAAATGTGAAGCAAGCAAGGGCGCGGATTGCTCAAAATCTGATTGAAGTCTCAAGCTCCGTCAATCCTGTTTTGACCCAATGCTGCATGAAGAAGTAAACACCTACAACTTGCAAGCATCAAGATTCAGATCGAAGTCCACAACAAAATCAGCTAAGACTCAAGATCAAGTTTCAAGAGAATTATAGATAGTAATCTTGTAACTCATAGTTGATAGGCATAGCTAGCTTAGCTTTGATTTTCCTTTTTGGTGTAATAAGGAGGTCGACAAGCAGTAGCAGCAGCAACAGCAGTGACAATCACGGCTCCTGGTAGTCCCAGCTACCAAACTATCCAGAACTACACTGACCTGATTCCTTTATAGCCAAGGATATATAGGCAACCTTTGAAGCAGGGTTCGGTCAGACGGTTTTCAAAATGCTTCTCATGGAGTGCCGAGCGGGCAAAAATCCTTCATAGTGCTCATTTATCTTTGCCCGAAAACCCTTCGTGTCTTCGAGCAAAGAGGGGCAGCTGTGAGCACGTGATTTTCGCCACGCTTAATTTACTCCTATAAAATCATTAGAATTAGAATTTTTCTTCTATTATTTGAAATTTTAGGAATTAATTGCATAATTTTGTGTCTTGTTTGCATTTTTGTGTGCATTTTTAGTTGCTATAATTCATAAAAAAGGGTACAAAAATATTGCGTTTGCATTTAGAATTCGATTTTTATATTTTTTCTTACTAGTTAATTAATATTGCTAAAATAGGAGAAAAAATAACATCTTTTATATTTGTTTGGTTTAAGAATTAGTTAATGTTGGAAATTGATTAGTGTAATCTTAGATTTAATATTGGGTCTTTAGTTTTTGATTTTAATAAAATCAGAAAATTCAGAAAAAATAAATAAATAAAGTACAAAAAAAGAAAAAAAAACAAATAAAAGAAAATGAAATAAAAGCAAGGGTTGGCAAAAATGTTTGGGCCAATTTCGTGTAGCCCAAACCAAAAATCAACAACAACAACAAAAAAAACCCGTCCAGAATGGCCCAACCATACCCCTGATCCAGTCCAACCCTCTAAAAGAACAAAACGACGTCGTTTCTCGTCCGTAGATCCTGGCCATTGATCTTCTCTAATCCAACGGCCCCAGTTGATTTTAATTTTTAGATAAAAGTGTCTTAAAAAAATCTCAAACCCTAGCGATCAAATGCCATCCTCCTCGTACCCCCTCCCGTCTCCGACTGCCATCACCGTGTCTCCGCCTCACTCCGCCGTCCGCCGCCGGCCGGAAATCACCGCCGCCGCCGGCGATGCTCCAATCACGCCCAAAATTTTACCATGACATCTCCTTCATCTCCCCATCCCATATCCTTCATTATTTTCTTCCAAATCCCAACCAAAATTCCCAAATATATAAAACCCTAGGCGCCGCCGCCACCGTGCACGGCGGCGCCGTCACCCAAACCCTACCAAATTCACACCATATACTCTCCTTACCCCCCTCTTCCTAAACCCATGACTGGTTCCCTCCAAATCTCACTGGAAGTGCTCGAATTTTAAATCTAAAATAAGCAGAACCCTAGAAGTTCAAATTATGGATTCCTTCTCCAATTTCGTGGATCCAATGTTGGATTCAAGTCACGAAATAATGGTGTTCGTTTGTTCTTGACAAAGAACAAACGTTTAACATCATTTCGAGACTCGAATCGAAGTCCGGCCTTTGTTCAATCTTACATAAGTAAGTTTTTCTATTTCTTTTTCTTTTATTATTTGAATCCATTGCTCTTAAAATTAGCTTAAACTTTGTTTTTCTGTTAATCCATTCACACACGTTTCTGTAGACTTTAATTTTTGCATCAGTCTAGATTTCTTTTGTTTAAGTCTTCCGGTGATTTAGGTTTGTTTGTATTAAGTCAGTTTTAATTCATAATTTGTTTGTTGATTAATTTTTGTTTGTTGTCATAATTTCCTGTCGACTGTTAAAATGGCCAATAGTAATTGTTGTTTCCGCTTTTCAGTAGTTGATTCAAGCCGTAATTTAGGATTGTTTGGATTTGTGGTAAATCTTTGGGGTCGAGTTGTAATTGAAAGTTTTGATTGTTACTGAATAATTCAGATCCTTTGAAATTAGTCATAGTCAGAATTTGACCAAGTTAAAGGGTTTGGTGTGGTTGGAATTGGGTTTGGTTTAGCTTAGGTTTGTAATTCATGAACGAATTAAGGGTAGTATAGGCATTTCTCAGAGAAAGAACCCTGCAGTAACTAAAATAGAAATCCCTAGAAGTTTCTAGCAAGGGCCTTTGTTTAATTTTTCAGATGTTAGCTTGGTAAAGAAGTCACAAAATGAGGGACCTAAAGGCAAAGTAAAAATCTGAAAGAGCCCCTAATTCTTGCCTATAAAAGGCAGTCTCCCCTGCCTTGCAGATGAAGTTGGAGAGATCCCCAAAATTCAAAATTCAAAAAAAATTCAAATCAGTTTCTTACAAGTTTTGAAAAGCTGAAAATTTAGAATTCAAATTCAAAAAAACAAAGAGTTTGAAATCTGAGAGTGAGAGTTCCTTTGAGATCTAAAATCCAAAAAAAACTAAAAAAGAACACAAAAACTCCAAAAATACTATTCCATTGAAGTTTTCCTTAGACTGATTTCGAATTTCAGTTGTTAGTTCAAGCTTCTAGCTTAAACAAGGATATATTTCTGGCTGCTGAAGTTTCAGACGTGTTCCTTGGTTAATTTCGAGTCAATTTGGGTTCAATCAAGTTTGTTTTGGTTATTTCGTTGGTCTTACTCCTCTGTCATTCCTTCCTGGGCTGTTGTGATGATGTTTGGAGTCCAAAATCACTCCTGTGTTATTGGTTTCAACTGTCGATTGTTTGCTTGCCACTGCTGACTCCTTCTTCCTCTTACATTTCTTCATTTCCAGGTACTTTTCTAACTTCAAATGCTGTATGACGATTAGATCTATATGTACTAGTGCGTTTAAAGGGAAATTTGGGAATACATCCTTGTGCCTTGCATGAATCTGTTCTGATCTGTGTATTTAGACATTTAGTTTGATAGTGTTGTTTAGACTTTTATCTATTCTTGTATTAATTGGACTGTATGAAACATTATTCTTCAGACTCATATAAGCATTATGAGTAGAGTACTAGCTGTAGTTAATTTCAGTTTAGGCTATTAGGTTAATTGCTTGAGAGTAGAATCCAAAGTAATATATGATCGTCAGTTTAGGCGATGTTTGTTTAAAATTGATTCAGGAACAGGATAAGAATTCCGGTGTCGACTTTCATCTTTTTTAGTCTATAATTGAGTTGTTTTAAGAGTACATGAATTAAATCTAAAGGGCCATCAGAATTTTAGATCAGGTGCTAATGCATAAATTGAGCATTAATTGATATGTGAATATGAGAATCACTGTTTATATGTTAAAAGGTGAATAAGTTCGTCAGGCCCTCAAATTTCATTTCTATGTTAGCATTGGTTTAACTTTGGCTCGTTGATTATTTGGACTATAAAATAGGCCCAACGTATACTTAGCTGAAGATTCACCTGAACTTCTTGCCTCCTTTTGGATTGGGCTCATTTTGAGACCAAAGCTTGACTATTTCATGGAAATGATCTGCCCAGTTATGTGACCGAACTGCCTCATGTCTGGGCCAATTTTTAGGCCCAATCTACTGGAGAATTTGAAACTTTGTTCTTAAATTATTGGTTAAATTCTACAAAACAATTTGAGCCTTCCAAGTTAAGTAGCACACTTGAATTAAGAGGCCTCCCTCTTGTTTAAGTGTGAACTTGAACTTGAGGCCCAAATGCTAATTAATTAGGCCCTTTTAGAGACAAAAGAAATAGAAAATTTTAGTTTGCTTTAGGTTGGCCTTTAAATAATAAAAAAGGGAGATGAGCCTCGCCAAACAAAATGTATAACTTGCGGGGCCCTCTTTAAATGTTCCTATTAAAATTACTTAGACCTCGGGACGGGCCGTTTAGCAAATTTCATGGCCCCCCGCAAAGTAATAACACGTTAGTCGCTTTAGGCGCGCTTTTAATAATTTTACTTTCCTAAATACGGGTGTGCATTTCATGCAACCCAAATCCAAATCCCAAAACGTTGAATAAGAGTGTGTCGAGGATCCGGGTGCATTTCATGTGACGTGATCCAAAAACACGGTTTTAAACGACGTTCACTTTCTTAAAATTTAACTAAAAAAGGTAAATAATCTTAAAATTGCACTATAGGTTGGAGCATATACAAAAATTGAATTTTAGCCATTCATAATAATATAAGCGACCGTGCTAGAACCACGGGATCCGGGGGTGCCTAACACCTTCCCTCGGGTCAACAGAATTCCTTATTCAGAATTTCTGGTTCGCAGACTCCAATTGGGAAGTCGAATTTTCCTCGATTTGGGATTTTAGTTAAACCGGTGACTTGGGACACCAAAAGCCAATCCTTTCCCAAGTGGCGACTCTAAAAAATAAATAAATAATCCCATTTCGAATAACGTCACTTTAAATGGAAAAACTCCCTTATACATTATCCTTCGGGGTAGGTGTATAAAAAAGGAGGTGTGACAGGTGCCAATAACTCACCCAAAACATTCAAGGAAATCTTCTTGTGGATCATAATACAAGACAGGATTTTGCTTAAAATAACTACACTATAGGTCTAGGAACAACAATTCCTTCCTTTAAAATCCAATAAAAAAATTCACAGGTATCTCATTCATTGTAGTCTAATTAATGTAGTTCAGAAAATGCAAAGTGATAAATAAACAACTGAGGTTAAGTCTCAGAAGATTTAAATGTGGTTACCTAAAAAGGAATTTTGCATAAGTTTATCAAGCAATTTGTAAACAAGAGAATTCACTGACATAGACATGACAAAAAGGAAAGTCTTAAAGAGCTTTACTGAGACAGAAAGGAATAACAGTGACAATATGTTAATCATGATTGAAGCAACTTTCAATGCAGCTCCACTAGGAATCTCCTTTATATATATGCTACCCACTAACCTATAAAGATTCTCACTCTAAAAGCTATTAACCTTTTTCAGAAAAAAATAATATGAAAAGTAAAAAAACTCAAACATATGAATCTCCTACATTATTAATGATACAAACAGCTACAATGTTACATATAAAAGGGGATTATTCCTTTTCAATTCAAGAAACTTCACCCCTCCATTCTGTCCCCAACAATATTTTTATGTAGAGACTGGAGGCCTAAAAACAAAGGTGAAAAACTTTTCATGCAAAGACCAACAATGATACACATTTTGTTGCACTAACTTAGCCCCTAAAAACAAAAGTTTTACAAAGAGTAAAACAATGACCATAAAAAGGACTCAATGTCTACATTACTAGTTCTACTACATTAAAAGAGAAAAGAATTGAGTAAAAACACTTAGATTCTTGGTCATGGACAATTAGGATTTCTACCAGGTCCACCATAGTAAAAGTAGTTCCCCCAGTCATTATTTTTTCCTAGTTGAACATCATAACAATTGTTATCCTCAGTATAAATCCCAAGATCTTGAGGAGCTCTCAAATTATTTGAACCATCAACTACTTGTATATTCCTGAAATAGCTTGATTTCCCAAAACCTTCATCTGGGAAATGGCCACTCCCCATTTGAGTTGTGGTGTGAAGTCCATCTGATTCTGAATTCACAACTTCCCCACCCCATTCAATCATTGAAGCACTGTCTGTTAAATATGAAAATAAAAAGCCTGGCCAATATCCCAATACATAGTCATTCCCAAATTGCATCCACCAGTTTCCCTCTTTTGGATCCTATAAGTTAAGCCAAATCAAACTTTAAAATATTTTCAAGATAAATAACAAAAGTTAAAGAACAGATTTTTATTAAAGGACGGTCCGGTGTACTAAGCTTCCGCTAAGCGCGGGTTCCAGGGAAGGGCCGGACCACAAGGGTCTATTGTACGCAGTCTTACCCTGCATTTCTGCAAGAGGCTATTTCCACGGCTTAAACACGTGACCTAAACAGATGACAACAACCAGTTACGCAAGGCTCCCCTTTGAAAAAAGGGATGTTTATGAAAAAGAAAAAGAAGAGCATGGACTCAACAGCAAATGTCAGAATTCTCTCTGTCTTCTCATAAGTTAATTAATCAATTATGCATTCACATGCAAATAATGGACACCTCAATAAAATATGCAGTGGAACATACAAGGGTGTATTTTCCAATACAATATGAGGTATAATTGTTGACAAGAAATAAGTATACTGAAAAGGGTCAATCCAAGATATGTGAATCCCTTAAAATAAATTACCTTCCAGACAAGAATGCTTATATCATATTGTGAACCATGATAGCTGGAAAGAGGGGAAATGGTGGCCCCCATTGCTATTTCATTATTGATTTGAATAAATCCTGAACATAGCAGATTGTAGCAGCCTGTGGCTTGATAAGCATCACTCTGTACAAAAAATAATTTTCCAAAATTTCAATTTTGAAACATGAACTTTATATAGCACACGCTCTTTGATTTTAGATATTTATGTATGTATGCTAGCTGTATTAAGGAAAAAATATTTCACTTACAGTCCAGTAGGTAAAAAGTCTTGTGTTGTTATCTCCATACAAATCTGGGCTAACCTGTTTTTATCCCCAAAAGGACAAGAAAAGTAAAAAGAAGAAGTCACAAGACAACCAAATACAGACATATAATATGACAATAATATCATTCTCTAATAGTTGAAACAAGCAAATAACTTGAATTTGTGATCTAAAAAAAGATAAGTAACAGTACCTGCCATCCAGCTTCAATGCTATTAAGATCTGAATCAAAAGAACCTCCAAGAATCCAAAGCTGAGACAAGCTAAACTCATTGGGTTGCTGAATTTTAGGTTCCCAAACATTTATGGTTGCTTTTGCACCATAATATTTGTCTCCTTCAACATAGGCTATTGCATGCTAAAATAACTCCAAAAAAAACAGAAACAGATAACAAAACCATTAATTCAATGAAACTTGTGATTTTCCTTCTATACAAATCTGAACAAATTGGTGTACCTGATGACCAGTTTGGCTAACAAGGTCAGGTCTACCAGACTCTGGTTTAGGAATAGTAGAATGTTTTTTCTTCCTACCATAGCTTTTCATGGAACTTGCTCTTAAAATATCATCTTTTTTGGTTCTTCTAATTGGAATTGTTCCTTCTGGACATTTTCCATTCAAATGCCATAGTTGAGTAATTGATTTTGACCCTTCACTCTTGGTTTTTGCTGCAGACAATTTTCCATCGCGAAATAGCCCTTCTGGATGATAATTTGGCATCATCTATAACCCAAAAAATCAATTTTTTTCCACCAAGATTACCAAAATAATTAACTCAAAGAAAAAATGGTTCTTTTTATTGGGAAGAAACTAACCTGTACAGTGTGATTCTTGAGCAAAGGATGATCAAAAGCTGGTTGGTGAGACATATGAACACAATCAATAATATCACCGTCTGGGCTCTGTTATTTTTTTCCAAAAGAAATCATCAATACAAAAAGATACACAAAAAAAGGAGCAAAAAAAAAGGGGTATAAACGTTTAACCTTTATGGATTTGATTGCAGGTTTGTTTAAGCGATTCAAGTGCTTTTGAACCTCAAACTTTTGGGCAGCAAGAGACATCCCCTGTTTAGCTTCTTCAGCAGCAGCAGCATCACAACATAGTGACACCATAAACAGCAAAAGCAAACAACACATCACTTCTATATTCATCTTCATCTTCACATTGTAAAAGCACACCTTAGCCATGAACGAAAAAATTCCAAGCCTTTTGGTGTTACTTAAGTGAAGTGGGGTTTCTTGAATTCTTCAACCATGAATGAATATTAGGAGATAAACTTAAAATTTGTAAAAAGGAAACAGCTTTTGCTATGTGGGTCAGAAAAAAAACAAGAAAATGTGCCGACGCTCGTGAAGAGGGGAGGGTAAAATGGGGAATATTCCAAGTAGGAGGAAGAGAAGAAGAGGAAGTAAAAGAATGGTAATGGATGAAATTGGAATGTGGAGAGTATGGGGTGGGGGCAATGGTTTAAGAGTTGTGGAGTCTGTTTCTTTGCTACTTTCTGTGACACATAACAGCTGCAATTCTTTGTCCTTTTTGTTGTACTGTTTATGCGTGAGAGTGTGGACCTGTGATGTGATTTTAGTCCTCTTCCCACATTATAAAAGAGGGAAAATAAGAGTAGATTATGGGTGTGTTTGGTATAACGTGGAAAATATTTTTGAAGAAAATGTTTTCTTGAAAAACAAGTAGTAATCTTATTCATTTTTCGGTGTTTGGTACGTAAATTAAGGAAAATGACTTCTCAAGAGTATTCATAAATAATTTAGATATAATAAAAATGAGTCATAAACTTTCAAACCAACAACCTTCCGAACCCCCATTTTTCATAAACTTTCGAACCGCTAAACTTTCGAAATCGCGGAATTTTTAACCCGTAAACTTTATAATTTCTAAACCC
>NW_017673520.1:5910-12818 GCF_001879085.1 Nicotiana attenuata | reverse complement strand
GAGAAAAACGAAAAAAAAAATAAAAATTTGAAATTAAAAAAAAAATTGTGCGGGAGGGGGGTGGGTGGTACAGAAAAACGAAAAAACAGAAATTTGAAATTGCAATAAAAAATAAGGTTAAAAAAATAATTTTTTGTTGCGAGGGTGGTGGTGGGATGGGGTGGGGTGGGGTGGAGCGGTAGTAGGGTGGGTGGTAACGGAAAAACTGAAATTTGAAAAAAAAAAAAAAAAACCCCTTTTTTTAGAGAGGGAGTGGGGTGGGTTGGTGAGGGTAGGGAAGGTTGAGAAGGAGTTTTGGAAAATGTTTTTCCGATAAAGAAAATATTTTCCTCCAATTGGAGGAAAATGAGTTCATAAGAAAAATATTTTCCAAAATATTTAAGCCAACCAAACATGGAAAAATTGGAAAACATTTTTCGAAAAATATTTTCCTTCGTACCAAACACACCCTATTATATTGCTTTTCCTTTTTTATTCAAATAAAAAAAATCAATTAGATACTGGCAAATTAGAAGCATGGGCTTTGGCTGATAATTAATACTACTACTTACTATTTTTTTTCGTCCCGTTTAGCGTGACATTATTTTTTTTTGGTCAAACGAAAAGCTTATATTTAACCAATGAAATATGTACAATCGCTAGCTCATGAGACTCTAGAACTAGTCCCTACATAAAATTCCTATTACAGTATTTTAACTTTCTGTTTCTTTTCCTAACAGACTAGTATACTATACATTGTCTCATGTAGGAAATCTACTTAATTGTTCTAATAAGATCCTCCATTTACTCTTTTGTTGGCCCTTTATATGCAACTATAAAATAATCTCTCTAACTCTCCTTGTATAGGTGGTATGTTGCATTTGAAATCTTCTCATATTTCTTTCCAGCCAAGAGACTATTGCTGCAAATAAGAACATCATGATTTGAGCTCTTGGTCTACTATTGTTGACTCTCTTGGTTAGCCATTGAACTTCCTCGTCCCAGCTTACAATTGAGTGCTTTTCTCCCATGCAATCTAATAATATAGCCCATATCAATTTTGCATATTCACATTCAAAGAAAAAATGAGAAATCGATTCTTCCTTTTTACTGGTACACAGAACACACTCCTTTGGCACATTTTAGCGTGACATTGTTGGACTTTACAATAAGTTTAAGTCTTCAAAACAAAGGAAGATTTTTACGAAGGGTAATTCTCCTAACTACCAACAATTAAATGAGTATGAGTTCTATTTGCAATTGCATCTTTGTCTTTCTTAGTACTAAATTAAAATTTATATCACGTGGTACGGGTGTCAATGGAGATGTAAAAATCGATTAAACCGATCGTACCGTACCGTACCGAACCGATTATTAGGTTTTTTTAAATAAAACCATAGGTTTTTACATATATCTATAACCGTACCGATAATTAGGGTAGGTTTTTTATTTTACAAAAATAAACCGAAAAATTACCGAACCGTACCGAATAAATTTACATATGAAAATACATTAAATTTAAAAATAATATAATATTAATTATTTCCATGGGCGTTGGAATTATGAAAACAGTTACAAGCCACAAGTAATTAAACTCAAAATCCTAATTTCCAAACCTATTATGCTACTCCTATTGAAACTAAATTATTTCCTTCATATTCACTAATAAGATACAAGGTATTCTAGCGATTATGAGTAGAAAACTACAATATGTTGAATATGTTTCCTTTCATATGATTTAGATTTATCTTTTTGAATATTAATCTTCTATAGACTTTATTTTTGAGTCCCAACTTGGTTAATATCTTTCAACCNACATATATATATATATATATACACACACACACACACACACACACACTTAATTTATTTTACGTTGTTGTAGAAATAGTTGATTGATCTATAATCTGGTCATCTTTCATGTTTCTTAATTTATCACTCTTTAAACTGTAAAAATGTTTAGAGAGTTTGGCTAAGTTCTGTACAAGTACGTTTTATTGCATTCTATTTCTAATAGTAATTTTTATATGACATTAAAAAAAATACTGAAAATTAATCGAAACGTATCGATACCGAAAAGTAACCGACATGATTGAGACGGTTTCGAAAAGTTTAATCTTGGTTATACATAATAGAATAACCGAAAAATTGGTATGGTACAAAATTTATAACATAACCGGCCGAACCGAACCATTGACATACCTATCACGTGGTGCCATAACAAGTTATGTCTACAAGAGTTAAAAAAAGAGACCATTACTCAAATGGTCACTCAACTATCCCAAATTATCGGCTAAAGTCGCTTTTCTTTCGTTTGTAACAACAAAGTCACTTAACTATACCTAAAGCACTCAGAAGGTCACTCAACTAGATTTTTCAAATTTTGGGTTGCCAAATACCTATGTTACCCTAAATTATAAACATTTATCTTCTTTTTTTTAAACGTTTTAATATTATGAGTTTTTATTTTTTAATTTATATTATAGACTTGCCTATAGAATAAATAAATTTTATTTATAAATTAAAAAAATAAAAAGTATTTAAGCATATATAATGCTGGAATAACAAAATAATGAGCATAGTAAAAAAATTAATTAGAATAATTTGTTCATAATAATAATTTTAGTATTTACAACAAAAATTCAAAAAATCATTACACAATTGAGAATGAAAGAAAATAAAGGCTATAAAATATATAGTCCATGCACGTAATATAAAAATAATTATTTAAACTAATGATATTTCTATCATATACATTATATATTCTTGAAAATTATGCTCAATTATATTATTATTCCGTCATTATATTTGTTGAAAACTAATTTTTTATTTTTTATTTTATAAATAAAATATATTTATTCTATAGGTTAGTCCACAATGTAGATTAAAAGGAGAAAAAGCTATGATATTTAAAAAGTTAAAAAAAATTGATAATTTAGAGGGTAAAATAGGTATTTCACAATCAAAAATTTGGAAAATCTAGTTGAGTGACCTTCTGAGTGCTATAGGCATAGTTAAGTAACATTGTTGTTACAAACGAAAGAAAAACGACTTTAGCAGATAATTTGGGATAGTTGAGTGACTATTTGAGTAATGAATTAAAAAAGGAGTCCATTACTAATTTTGAATATTACTAATTTTTAATAGACAAGTTTTAATCTCTTTGAAGGTGTATTTTATGACACTCTTTCTAGTTTCATGTTGATTTTCACATATACAGTCGCTTCATGTGAATTAAGCAGTGAGTTTGATCATTGATGTATACAATTAACCAGTTATTCTAATGTGCTCATAAAAGATGATTTAGCTATAGCGTTTGGATATACATTTGGTTGGAACTTGAAAAAAAATTAAAATTATATTGAAAAATAAATTTTGAATGTTGAAGTTGCGCTTGGACATGTATTTTATTTGAAAATAAAAAAGAATTGAAGTTTTATGAGTGGAAGAAAAATTTTCACTGAAAAATTGCCTTAAATTAGCTTTTTGGGAACTTGAATTTTGTTTTCAAAATATATTTAGAAACTAATCATATTCTATGAGCAAATAATATTTTAAAAAAAAAATTAATAAAAAAGTTATCAAGTTTTATGGCCAAACGGGAGTTTAATTTGGTTAAAATTTTACTATTGTAATTAGTCAAAGTTGAAGATAAATTTGAACTTTTTTAAATAAAAAATTCGACACGTGGAATTCAACCATTTCACCGAGAGCTCTCTGTTAATGATAAGGGCACGAGACGATTTGCGAACTACAAGAATATGAATGAACCAAAAAATGCAACGTGGCAAAAATTGAACAAATTTGATTAGTATATGGGGCAAAATTTAGACCTTTTCCCAAGTTTATAATGAGTCGTGATTTATAGATTATTGATATAATAACTAAAAAGAGGGAGCTGCATATGTTCATGAGAATAGCGTTGTCATTTTTGGGTTACATTAGCACTAAAGAAATTAAAATCTGTGACACACACCCGATGCTTCCAAAATTCTTTAAATTTTACAAATTAGAGCAAAGGAAATATTTTAGGATTAATAAGAGGGAGAGCGATTATAGCTGAACATTAATTTTAAGCCGTATATTTACTACTCATATTAGTAGTGGTTACTCGTTGGAGGATTATTAGTAGTACACGATATCAATTGTGTCTTCTGCTTCAAAAATGATCAGTTAATGGAGGTTGAATCCTTGCATCGTTGAAATTACTCGAAGTACCATTTCTTTTTTCCCTTTTTCATCAGAAATTGTCCCTAAAAATAGTAAAAAATCAATAATTTCCAAAACAAGACAAAGTTTTTGGTCGTCCAAATTTGTTTTCTTCCCTTTTAGCATTGTTTCCAAATTTATTATACTGTTTAATTAACTAGCTGTATTACTTTCCCATCACATTGTCAACTGCATTAATATAAGACAATATATTTCTACTTTGCTACCTTATCTGATAGTCTTATCTATATCTATATCTATCTATATTATATTAAAAGAAGGGTAGTGAAGCATGAGGTTAAGCCAAGTGTAATCTAAATAGATTTAGACAAATCTAATAAGGATTAAGATAAACTAGATTTTATCAAATTTTTTATGGAGGAAATCAATTTAGATTGACTCATAATTTTATACTAAATAGATTTTGAAAGCTTTCTAAAAATAAAAATTCCTATTTAATAAGGTGTTATTTAGAATTGTTAGAAATAGCATAAGGAGGTTGCATACAAAATTTGAAGTCATTTATAAAAGAGATTTTTTAGTGACTGAAGTAAAAGAAGAAGTTTAGAGAACTGAAAAATTAACAGCTTTTCTAAAAAAAAGTTCTAGAAAGAAAAGAAAGTAAACAAATAAAGAGGGAGGGGGTCCTAGGTTTATACATAACATGGATCACCCCACACAACACCCGGTAACCATTTATACACATGGTGTTATCGCGTGGTCACCATATCCATGTCTACCCTTACCCACCCCGTTAAGGTATTAAATCGNAAGAAGTTCGTCTACAGACGCTTGTATAAAGGTGTATAAAAGTATATCATAGTGCATAAGATGTGTTTACACACTCACATGCACTATTATACAAGATTACATAATTATACAAAAAACTGACTTCGTCTTCTTCGTTGCGTCTTTTCTGAAATTTAACTCAAATCTTGCTCAAATCTACTCAAAATCACTTCAAATTTAAATTTTGAACTCCTTTTGATATTTTCAATCAATTAGAACAACACCCAATCCAAACAACTAACAAACTCAAAAAATCCTATTATCGAAAGCAAAGCTATGAATAGCCTTCAATGGTGGCCACGTCTACTCTTCAATTTTCTTACATTGCAATCAGGTGACACAAGCGGAGAAGCAGTAATGGCGGACGACCCCTTGAAGCATATGTAGAAGATGTGAGAAGAAAATAGAGTGAAAGCAATGGTTGTGAGAACACAAATTAATAAGAAAGGTCACAATGTGGATAAGGCCACATAACTCAAGTCTAATAGATAAAATAAATATTAAAAATATAAAATAATACAAATAAGTTAGTTATAATATGAGAATATTTATAAATAATTAGTTTAAAAAATAAAATAACTCAAATATAAAATACTTAAAAATATGACTAGTAAATTTAAATAATTAAAAGAAATTGAGAAATATTTTTAAATAAATTAAGTATATATTTCAAGATTAAAAAACTTACATATCTATATATATCACATCAAAGGATAGTAGTGGATAATGATATTAAATTGTCACGACCCAATTCCCACCCGGTCGTGATGGCGCCTCTCGTGAAGACAAGGCCAGCCAACAGAACAATCAACACTGCTTTTGACAATTTCTTAGCACAACAGGTTTAAACCATAGATACTGATTAATCATAAGTGCGGAAATAAACGTAACATAACGGGGAAAAACCATCCCAAACTCAGCCCGATGATCGGGGTGTCACAAGTCACGAGCTACTACAGAGTTGGTGAAAATACTACAAGTCTGGAAATATAGTCTGAAGATGAATAAAATATGCAGAAGATAAGGAAGAAAACGGGGCTGTGGACGTCGACAGCTACCTCGTCTCTCCTAGTCCACCTGGTCTGGAAGGAAATCAGCGCTCAGGTACGAACTCAGCTGTGCCTGTCTCTGCACACATGGTGCAGGAAGTAATATGAGTACTCCGACCCAGTGAGTAATAAAATTAAATAACGACTGAGAACATAAAATCCCACAAGGGCACAAATAATGCTATCTCAAGCAGCAACATCAGATAAACAGTAGAAACCAGTGAAATATAGGAAGAAAATCTCTTTTGAAAACAATTAAAAAACAAGTATGCTCAAGTAAGTCAGCCATTGTTACCTGACCGGTCAGCCATTGTTACCTGACCAAACGCGTATTACAGTGCCCTTGTTACCACTGGTCAGTCATTGTTACCTGACTGGTCAGTCATTGTTACCTGACCAAACGCGTATAACAGTGTCATTGTTACCACTGTTCAATATTTAATCACTCTAGATGGGTACCCGCGCTCACTGTGGGTGTGCAGACTCCGGAGGGGCTCCTACAGCCCAAGCGCTATCAACAAGGCCTGAAAGCCTGAACAGTATCAATACGAGGCCTGAAAGCCTCCTCACCTCACTCATCATGCCCTCACATAAGGCCCTCGGCCTCAATCAGTCTAGAAATAGTCAACAGCCCCTCGGGCAACAGTAAAGCAATAATACTCAGCTCAAACAATAGTTCAAATATCAGTTTAAAACTCCAAGTTTGAGTAAATATGGCTGAGTTCAAGAAACAGTGTAAATCACATGGACTGAGTTCAAATAATATTTCAAACAGTGAGGAAAACAGTGATGTTAGTTCATAAAGAGTTCAAACAGTCGGCAATAAGCCCCAAATATGGCAATAAGCCCAAATCATAGTGAAAACAACAAGTCATTGCTAAT
>NW_017673520.1:0-3239 GCF_001879085.1 Nicotiana attenuata | reverse complement strand
TCAAACTTCCTCGAGGTACGAGGGAGACCACTCACAAAATCCATAGCAATCCTCTCCCATTTCCACTCCGGAATATCCATCTGCTGAAGTACACCACCGGGCCTCTGATGCTCATATTTGACCTGCTGACAGTTGAGACACCGAGCTACATAACTCACAATATCTTTCTTCATTCTCCTCCACCAGTAGTGCTGCCTCAAATCCTGATACATCTTCGCGGCACCCGGATGAATAGAATACCGCGAGCTGTGGGCCTCCTCTAATATCAGCTCCCGAAGCCCATCCACACTGGGCACGCAAATCTGGCCCTACATCCTCAACACGCCATCATCACCAATAGACACATCTCTAGCATCACCATGCTGGACCCTGTCCTTAAGGACAAGCAAATGCGGGTAATCATACTGGCGCTCTCTAATGCGGTCATACAAGGAAGACCGAGAAACCATACAAGCCAACACCCGACTAGGCTCCGAAATATCTAACCTCACCATCCGATTGGCCAAAGCCTGGACATCAACTGCAAAGGGCCTCTCCCCAACTGGAATGCATGCCAAACTACCCATACTGACCGCCTTCCGGCTCAGAGCATCGGCCACCACATTGGCCTTCCCCGGGTGATACAAAATGGTAATATCATAATCCTTGAGTAACTCAAGCCACCTCCGCTGCCTCAAATTAAGATCCTTCTGTTTGAACAAATGCTGAAGGCTGCGATGATCCGTATACACCTCACAAGATACGCCATACAAGTAGTGCCTCCAAATCTTCAAAGCATGAACTATAGCAGCTAACTCCAAATCATGTACAGGGTAGTTCTTCTCATGGGGCTTCAACTGACGAGAAGCATATGCAATAACTCTACCCTCCTGCATCAACACACATCCGATCCCAACTCTCGAAGCATCACAATACACAGTGTAAGAACCTGAAGCTGATGGAAATACCAACACTGGAGCCGTGGTCAAAGCTGTCTTGAGCTTCTGAAAGCTCTCCTCATACTCATCAGACCACACAAATGGCGCACCCTTCTGAGTCAACTTGGTTAAGGGTGAAGCAGTAGATGAAAAACCCTGGACAAACCGACGATAATAACCCGCCAAACCGAGGAAACTCCGAATCTCCGTGGCTGAGGACGGTCTAGGCCAACTCTGAACCGCCTCTATCTTCTTAGGATCAACCTGAATACCATCGCTGGACACCACGTGCCCCAGGAAAGCCACAGAACCAAGCCAGAACTCACACTTGGAGAACTTTGCATAAAGCTTCTCCTCCCTCAATCTCTATAATACCACTCTCAAATGCTGTGCGTGCTCTTCCTGACTACGCGAGTACACCAGGATATCATCAATAAAAACAATCACAAATGAATCCAGATACGGCCGAAATACACTGTTCATCAAGTGCGTGAATGCTGCTGGGGCGTTAGCCAACCCAAAGGACATAACTAGAAACTCATAGTGCCCATATCTCGTCCGGAAAGCAGTCTTCATAATATCTGAGTCCCTAATCTTCAGCTGGTGATAGCCTGAACCGAGGTCATTCTTGGAGAATACCCTCGCCCCCTGGAGCTGGTCAAACAAATCATCAATACGGGGCAGGGGATACTTGTTCTTCATTGTCACCTTGTTCAATTGCCTATAGTCAATGCACATTCTCATTGTGCCATCCTTTTTCTTTACAAACAAGACCGGTGCACCCCACGACGACACACTCGGACGAATGAACCCCTTATCCAGGAGCTCCTGAAGCTGATCCTTTAGTTCTTTCAACTCTGCTGGTGCCATGCGATATGGAGGAATAGAAATGGGCTGGGTGCCCGGCACCAGATCAATACCAAAATCAATGTCCCTGTCCGGCGGCATGCCCGATAGGTCTGCTGGAAACACATCAGGGAAGTCCCTCACAACGGGCACAGAATCAAGACTAGGAGTCTCAGCTCCAATATCTTTCACAAAAGCCAAATACGATAGACAACCCCCCCCCCCCCCAACCATCCGCTGGGCCTTTAGGAAAGAGATCACCCTGCTAGGAACATAGTCAGTCATACCACGCCACTCAATCCTCGGAACACCCGGTATCGCCAACGTAACTGTCTTGGCATGACATTCCAGAATAGCATGGTACGGAGATAGCCAGTCCATACCCAGAATAACATCAAAATCTACCATGCCTAACAATAATAAGTCGACTCGGGTCTCCAGACTCCCAATAATCACCAGACAAGATCGATATACATGATCCACAATAATAGTATCACCCACCGGGGTAGATACATGCACAGGTAAAGCAAGACACCCACGGGTCGTACCCAGGTGATGAGCAAAATATGAAGACACATAGGAATAGGTAGAACCGGGATCAAATAAGACAGAGGCATCCCTGTGGCAGACTGAGATAGTACCTGTGATAACAGCATCTGATGCAATAGCGTCTCTCCTGTCTGGGAGAGCATAGAATCGTGCCTGGCCACCGCCCGATCGGCCTCCCCCTCTGGGGCGACCCCTAGCTGCCTGACTCTCACCCCTAGCTGGCGGGGCGGGTGCTAAAGAGGATGGGCCAGAAGACGAGGGCTGACCCCTCTGCTGAGACTGAC
Organism: Nicotiana attenuata; assembly: GCF_001879085.1. Classification (NCBI taxonomy): domain Eukaryota; kingdom Viridiplantae; phylum Streptophyta; class Magnoliopsida; order Solanales; family Solanaceae; genus Nicotiana; species Nicotiana attenuata. Next base: position 643 of record NW_017673520.1, on the reverse strand, counting down.
TACCACGGCGCCGAGGACAATGCCTCCACATGTGCTCGACCTCCCCGCACTCATAACAGCTCCCGGGTGCTGGAGAATAAGACTGAAGGGAACCCCGCACATCAGAGTGACTGGCTGACGCACTCGGTCTGGAGGAACCCTGAACAGATGGAGCTCGTGATGAACCCTGAGCTGGAAGAGCGCTGAGAGATGGCTGGCTATGGGGATAACCCTGATTACCTCGGCCGGAAGATGACCCACGATACTCAGAGCGAGGTGACTGAGGAGGCCTAAATGAACGACCTCTGCTCTGCTGGAACTGACCCCTAGACGGAGCACCACTGAAGCTACCAGAACCTCGAGGCCTCTTGGCCTTCCTCTCCTCTCTGTCCTGACGGCGAGCCATCTCAATATCACGAGCAATATCAACTGCATCTTCAAAGGAAATACCCAGAACTATCTCTCGAGTCATCAGAACACGAAGGTGATAGTTAAGTCCATCTACAAACCTCTTGATCCTCTCTCTGTCGGTTGGAACTATCCACGAGGCATGACGGGCCAAATCAGAAAATCTCGCCTCATACTGGGTCACAGTCATGTCTCCCTGTCGAAGCCACTCGAACTGCCTGCGCAGCTCCTCTCTCTGAGACTGTGGTACCCACTT
>NW_017673519.1:130709-131693 GCF_001879085.1 Nicotiana attenuata | reverse complement strand
TGCTATGTTTATTTACTTAATAGTAAAGATGAGGCAACTGATGCTTTCAAGCAATACAAGAGTGAAGTTGAAACGCAACTAAACAAAAAGATCAAAATGATAAGAAGTGATAGGGGTGACGAATATGAATCTCCTTTTGAAGAAATATGCTTGCAAAATGGCATTATTCACCAAACAACTGCCCCTTACTCTCCACAATCTAATGGAATTGCGGAGAGGAAGAATCGAACGTTGAAGGAGATGATGAATGCATTACTAATAAGTTATGGCTTACCACAGAACTTGTGGGGGAAGCTATACTTACAGCTAACCAAACAATCAACCGTGTACCTCATAGTAAAACACAATCCATTCCTTATGAGAAGTGGAAAGGAAGGAAGCCTAGCTTGAAATACTTCAAAGTGTGGGGGTGTTTAGCTAAGGTACAAGTTCCTAAACCTAAAAGGGTTAAGATAGATCCAAAAACGGTTGATTGTGTGTTTATTGGATATGTAACCAATAGCAAGGCATATCGTTTTCTGGTTCATAAATCAGAAAATCCTGAGATTCACATTAATACGATAATAGAATCAGATAATGCTGAATTCTTTGAAATTATTTTTTCATATAAAAAGGAAAGTGAAGTGACCTGTCAAAAGTCAAAACGACTTTGGGAGGGAATAAAGGTGAAAGTACGTCTCAATTGGAGTATGCTCGTGTGTTGGAAAGCTTAATGTACATCATGAACTGTACACGACCTGATATAGCTTGTGCGATAAGTAAACTTAGTCGATTCACAAGTAATCCCAACAAACATCACTGGGTAGCAATGAAACGAGTTCTGGAATATTTGGAATATACCCAAGACTACGCTTTGCACTACAATAAATATCCTGCGGTTATCGAAGGATATAGTGATGCTAATTGGATAACCGGCTCATCAGAAATAAAGTCCACAGGTGGATATGTGTTTACTGTTGGTGGAGGAGCAGTATCTTGGAAGTC
>NW_017673519.1:125053-127859 GCF_001879085.1 Nicotiana attenuata | reverse complement strand
AATTCTGTTAACCCGGGAGAAGGTGTTAGGCATTCCCGGGTTCCGTGGTTCTAGCACGGTCGCTCAACTGTTGTATTTGATTTTATCCGATTTCAAAACATGTTCTAGCTTATGTGCTTTTATTAGTAAACCGCTTTTATTTTTATTTTTAATAAGAATTGCAACGTCGTGAAAATGCGTCTCGAACCACGTCGCACCAGTGCACTCGTGATTGTTAACACATTTCGGCTTCGTTGAGATTTGGATTTGGGTAACATAAATGTGCACCCGAATTTAGGAAAGTAATATTATTAAAATACGCGCCTAAAGGGACTAACGCGTTATTATCTTTGGGGAAGACCGTGAGATTCGCTAAATGGCCCATCCCGAGGTCTAAGTATTTTTAGTATTTATTGAGGGCCCCACCGTTTGTATTTGGCTTGGCGAGGCTTGTCTCATTTTATTAAAAGGCCAATCCTAAAGCAAACTAGAATTTTCTATTTATGTGTCTCTAAAGGCCAATTAATTCACAAATATAAATTCGGGTCTCGAATTCAAGTCCGAATTCAAACAAAAGGGAAGACCCTTCTAGCTTGAACCCGCTACCTAATTCGAAATCCAATTTTAATATTTGTGAATTAATTACCCATATTCCTAATTGATTAACATTTTTGGGAAACCATTATATTTCAACCAGTTCAGGCCTATTAAACAAATAAAGGACAGGCCAATTGTAGATCCGGGCCCAGGTCCAAACGCATACATGATTGAAATAAGACCTGGGCCGTTTGTTAAAGTCCTGAGACTCTACTATTGAGATGGGCTGTTTAGCCCTATCCGTTAAAATCAAATTTCAACCCGTTCAGCTTAAGAAATTTCACTGAAATTAAAATCAAATTCCTGCTTATTCACGTTGATTAATGAACATTGATCACTGAAATTAAAATTCAGATTATTTCATTTGTTTACTGCTGATGAATTCTTAGACACTACTAAGTGAAAGACAATTGAACACAATGACAATACTACACAAATGGACTAATCATATTTGAATTAACTCAGCAGACTATTCACTTGCAAAGATGTGAAATTACTAATATCATCTATTGCAACACAAGATTATTTAATACGTTTCTTCAGTTTGAACTCATAATTAACATTGGATATCATGTGCTAATCTCGCAATCAATTATGGATTCAAGCTAATTCTGATTTACTTGTCCACAATACATGAAACTAGATCTAACATCAAATCATACTAAGATTGATCATGTCCACAAACAGATTCAACAGTCCAAAGTCCAAATTATACAATCCAGTATCCAGTTTAATCGTCTAGCATCTATGTAATTTTGGAGATGATCCCGAACAACATTCATTATCAGTATTTAAGCTATTAAGACGATATGAATATACATATTTAGAAAATAGATGAATAGGTCTTTCATTTCAGCACTTCACTCAAAGCTACACCAAATTGTGATTTGAATATGTACCTAGAAATGGAATTTTAACAGAAGAAGAATCAGCAGCAGCAGTACAATAGCAGACCAAGAGATGATCAAACAACAACAGTATACAGCCCAGGAAGTTAGTTCAATAGCTCAGAAAAGTTTGAAACCAAGCAGGCTCAAGCAATCAACTATGAATCACTTGAAAATGCACTCAAATGGACTCGAGATGCTCCAGAAATAGGATCAGCAATCAGAAAATGTTTAAATCAATCCCAAACAGCATCAAAATACCCAGAACAACTTGAAATTAAATCAGTAAACTTCTGAGAAAACTTCATCAGTCAAATGTTGAGCTGAATGCTGAAATTAAACTGAAATTTTCAAGGAAACAGTCTATTTTTCGTTTTTTCTACTGCTTTTCTATTGTTTTTTTGGATTTTTTATATAAAACTAAGATCTAGAAGAAGATTGTTTTTTAAAAGATTTGAAATTCAAACTATAGATCAGATCTCATGAGAGGATTTTGGTGGGGAATTTTGGAGGCTCAAAAACTTCTTATGCAAGGCAAATGAATGCCTATTTATAGGTAAACTTAGGGTACAATTTCAGGTTTTCACTTTACCCATTAGTCCCTATCTTAATTCTATTTTCTACCCCTTGTTTCTTGACTTGTTACACAAGTAACTACCACTATTTTTGTGAATTTCAGTTTAAAACCCTTCTAGAAAGTCCTAGGGGGTTCTATTCTGATTTTTCTACCCTTAGAATCCCTAGACTACCCTTGTATTAGTTCTGAAATTACTATTTCTAATAAAACTACCCTTTTCCATACCCAAGCTACCCCTAAAACCCTTTTGGAATTACTGACCAACCCAAACCCAATTCCAACCACACCAAACCCTTCAGCTTGATCAAAGGCTAACTATGACTAATTTCAAGGATCTGAATTTATTCAGTAACAATCAAAATTCTCAAATACAACTCGACCCCAAAGATTTATCACAAATCCAAACAATCCTAAATTACGGCTTGAATTAACTACTGAAAAGTAGAAACAACAACTACTATCGACCATTTTAACAGTCGACAACAAACAGAAATTAATCACCAAACAAATTATGAATTAAAACTGACTTAATACCAACAAACCTAAAGCACCGGAAGATTTAAACAAAAGACATCTAAACTGATGCAAAATTACAGTCTACACACTTTAGGCTAATTTTAAGAACAAGAGATTCAAATAATAAAAGCAAAAGGAATAGGAAAACTTACTTATGTAAGATTGAACGAAGGCCAGACTTCAATTCGAGTCTCGAAATGATGTTAAACGTTTGTTCTTTGTCAAGAACAAACGAAAACATGATTTCGTG